>NW_009731597.1:10464-12315 GCF_000703405.1 Apaloderma vittatum | reverse complement strand
GGATCCGGGCAAGTGTTCCCAGCTCCCGGCGTCACACCCTCTCCCAGCTGTTGCCGGCGGAGCATCGGTGCTGCCAAGAAAACGCCGGTGATGGATGCTGCTGCGGATCCTTCCCCCTCCCCTCGCCCTTAAAAATCCGTCGGGGAGCGAGGCCATGCCTTTGCCTCATGCTGGGATGAGAACCCATCATCTCCCAGAGAGCCTTCGGCTAGCGAGCCTTCGGCTACCCGGATTGGGCTGAGGCGCTCCTCTTCCTCTCCAGGCGCAGGGTGGTCCTGACATCCCGACCTCGTCCTCCCTGGCACGGAGCAGCGGGAGAGCCTGGCACCACACAAGGTATTTGGAGAGGTCGCTGGAAGGCTCGAGAAGGGGATACTGGGGTGGGAGAGGACAGGAGGGGTCCTGCTGTCAGAGCGATGGGGCAGAGCCAGCCCATGTAACACCCCCAGCCAGGACTAGGTTTCTCATGCTGGTTTGTTTGGGTTTTTTTAACTGATTTTGGGAGTGAATTGCATCTAGTGCTGCTTCACCCAGGCACATCAGGGTGCAAAGGATTTGCACCCCAGTGGGGATTTGCCGTGGATGCCATAAATATGAGCACGCTCCACGTCGCTGCAGGCCTCCCGCAGAGCCGCTGCCCCATCCCAGGGGTCTCGCAACCTCCCCAGCAGCGGGACATGACCCCCGGTTGGCACATCCCTGCCCGGTGCAGACGTCCGGGCTTTTTGCGTCTCTTCTCCTTTCTCTGGGCGCATCAGCAAGTTTCCTCCTGAATCAGCTGCAGGGGCTGTTGCAACACCACGTTGTGCAAAGGCGGGCATCGGCCCCAGCTCAGATTCCTCTTTTTTTCTTTTTTCTTTTTTTTTTTTCAGCTCTCGTGGGAGCTCGGCCATGGGTGAAGGGGGGATCATGTCCCCACCCGCACAGGGCGTAGCAATGGCAGCACTCCGTGCCGGGCATCACCTCCTCTCCAGGGGTCCCAGGTGGTGAAATGTTTCCCACCATGGTGCTGCTGATTCTGCGGAAATTGGGATTTTTCCCTTGTGCAGGGCTGAAGGCAAGAGCCTGAAAATACTGGGGTTTTGGCGATGGCAAGCAGATGGGGGCTCAGGTAGTGTGTGATTCTCCTGGTGCAGGTGCATGGTGCTGGATTTTGGTCCATCTGCTGCGCATACTTGTATGAGGGATGCCCAAACCCTGCCTGAAGGATCCCACAGGACTCCTGATCTGGCTGTGGGTAGGATGGAAAATGGGCAACGGCCTGCCACATCCCCTTTCAGCATCCACTGTGGAAGAAAGAGCCTTCACCCGAGATCCTGAGTCCCCACATCCTGCCGCCAAGCAGCGCTTCCCCCTTCCCAGGCACTGCCCATCGTCCTCCTGAACCCAGCATCAAGATTAGGTTCTGGTTTTATTTCTCTTGCCCTCCCGTCAGCGATACATGTACAGCCCTCTCGGGGATGAGAAAGCTCAGTGGTAGTTGCGGCGCCCTCCGCTCCGATGTCAAAGCGGCGTACCCCCGGCGCCGTTTGCACGTGGCTCTAATGAGGTTATAGAAGAAGAGATGTCCCATCCAACCGCCGTGTGCTCAAAACCCCCGGGGATTTATCAGACTCAGGTAAATACCTCTGGGTTTCTGTATAGATATAGATAAATATATATATATATATAATGTGAGGTTTTGTATGTATTTGGGTAGGGTTTGCTGCAGCTGGCTGAACGTGGTTGCTTTGCTCAAGGTTGCAACAAATTGAAGTTTTTTTGCTCCTCTTTTACAATAAAAATCAGTTTGGTGGTGGCTTGGCTCGTGGGAAAGCTGCCTGGAGGGGGATGGATTTAAGCGGGGGGTGA
>NW_009731597.1:7520-10393 GCF_000703405.1 Apaloderma vittatum | reverse complement strand
TGGGACCGCGGCACGCAGCTGCGAGACGGGGGCTGGAGGATGTTCCTGTGGATCCGGGGTGGTTTCGGGGGGGGTACACAGGGACACACACACATTCTCCTGCCTGTCCCCAACCCTTGGTCACGTCCACCCCTCCAGCAACAGGAGGGACAAGATCTATTTGCTTTTTCTTAGTTTCTGTCCTCAAAAATCCCGAAGCAGGTTGAGAGCAGGTGACACGTGAGCTGCTGCCCTTTGTTTCTCTGTGGTGTCCCCAAGGCTTGTGGTGGCTTCGTCCCTGAGCAGGTGGGATAAAGCCCATGATTAGGGACATCCTGGCAGGTCCTGGAGACCTAAAAGGGATGTAAATCCCCTGGGAGCGCGCAGCATTTGGTGCCTTATCCCGCCTTCCTGGGCTAGCGCAATGCAGTGGGGAGCTCAAAAAAGGGAACTTTTATTGGCCTTTTTGTTGCCTGCAAAGTGCCAGGAGAGCTCAGGATTAATAGCAACCTACAGAAGAAAAAGAGAGAAGAGGAGATGAAAGACCTTTTATTATCTCAGAAGCAGCACACAAGCACAAACTGCCTTTTTTTAGAGAAAGTCTCTGCCCGTTTAGGTGCAAACGCCCAAGATCTTTCTCCCTTCACAAGAACAGAAAGAACACGGGGAGCAAAGGGCTGGGCTTTACTGACAGGGCGGCTCTTGCCAACTCAGGCACTTTGGGCCAGGGAAGTTCAGGTTCCTTTGCCGGGTTCCTGCAGGACCTTTGCCCTGGGAAGAGCCATGTGTGACCCACATTTTGAGGTCACACATCAGTTTTTGACAGGACTGGGGGGACGTTCTCCACCGGGGTGACCCCCACAATCCCACCCAGACCCGTCCTGCCCTGCGCAGCCTGGCTGGCTCTGCCCAGATAAACACTGACTCATGCTGTTATTCCGTCCCACCCTGGGCACAGCTGGCTTATTTTAAGGCTGCCTTTTCCAGCCATTCCTTTTCTTTCCTCTCCTGTTCACACGGAGGGGGGATGAGCCCTTAGCTGCTATGGGGGGTGACAAAGGCTGTCGGGGTCCCGGCAGAGCGAGGAGGCGAGGGCTGCTCCACGGAGGTGAAACGAGGATGAGTCCGAGTGCTCTGGGTGCAGGTAGGGCTCAGGCTTCCCTGCTGTCCTGCAGCCTTGGGGCAGCTCGGTGACTCAGTTTCCCCTGTGAGGACTTGTTTTGTCCCCTCTCTTTGCCTTGGGGGTGACTTGGGGACTCCCCAGACTGCAGCCTGGCTGATGGGGAGCATCTGTGGATGTAACCTGCATCCCTGTCTCCTCCTCAGCCTCAGAGCTGAACCAAGGGTTCAAGGACAGGTGACATAGTGGGGACCACGGCCGGGAGCTGCTTTGGGCCAAGTCCAGGGTTTGGGGTTTTGCAGCGGTGTGGTCTAAACTGCTTTTTGATGAGCATGTGGCTGATTTACACCAAGGGTTGGAGGCTTCATCCCCGGGAAACTTTGTGGGGGCACCAGGATGCTGCATGGCATCTCTCCTCGTTGCCATGGTGATTGTTGGCTAAAATAAGGGTGAATTGGAACTGGGTACCCAAAGCTGCTTTCCCACGCCTTTTTTGTTTTCTTGCAATGCTCTGTGCAGGACTGGGTAGCTGGATCCTGGTGGGGATGTCCCTCCCAGGTGACCTTGGGTTGGAAAAATGTGGGTGCCGGTGGAATGGATGGGGTGGCGCCAGCTTGGGATGGAACAAACATCCCTCTGCCCTAGGTTGTGCTCCTGCTGTCAGCGACAGGAGCTCGTTGTGCTCAGGATCTGACCTGTGGTGTGGAACTTGAGGTCAATAATGCCCCCACAGGACTGGAACAAGCATCTGCCATGGGTGGGGGGAAGATCCAGGTTTGCAGCAGGGCTCCGAGGGTGCCAGCAGGTCTGGGGGACACTGAGATGCTGCTTCTCCCCATATCCTCTTCCCAAAGCTCCTTGGATGAGCGACCATGTGTTTTCCCCCAAACATCTGCCAGCAATTCCCGTCCCTCATGGAGCAGGGCTGCGTGGGCCGCCTGGATGCACGCGCGCCGGAGGAAGCGGCTTTGGGTTTAGGTGCGCTGGGACCTCGGAAACCGCTGCTGGGAAGGAAGGGAAACGCTCAAATGAGAAAAAAGCCGAGCAGCTGCCCGGGGGCGGCGGAAGCTGTGCGGGCAGGGGGGAGCAGAACCCACTCCCGTCCCCTTCCCGCTTCCCAGCGGGGTCTTTCTGTCCTGTCCCGGGGGGTGTCTCACACACTTGGCACCCCACGAGTGCTGGGGAAGGACACAAGCACCAACCCGAGGGCACCCCCAGTTTCCCCAGTGCTGCAGAGAGTGCTTGTGGAAACCCTTAGAGGAGATTGTAGAGAGGTCGAGGTCGATCTGTTCAACCAAGGGACAAGGAAATGGGCTCGAGTTGTGCCATGGGAAGCTTAGATTGCTTATTAGGAATATTTTCTGTAGTGAAAGGGTTATTGGGCATTATTAACAGGTTGCCCAGGGCAGGGGTGGAGTCCGTCTGTGGAGGTGTTGAAGAGTTGTGTGGACACAGTGCTTAGGGGTATGATTTAGTCGAGAATTTGTCAGTGTTGGGTTACTAATTGGCCTCGATGATCTTAAAGGTCTTTTGCCATCTAGGCAAACCTGTGAGGGCTGCACTGGCACTCGTTAGTCCCAGCCTGGCTTCATAACAGGGTAAAAGCAGGATGCGCTTTGGCAGCTCAGGCAGGATCTTGTGTGCCTAAAAGCCGCTCTGCTTATTTTATCATTTGATTTGATTCGATTTCCTCCCCCTCAACCTGTATCAATCCCTCCGGATAAAAGCATCGCCTGCGGGCGTTGGGGCAGGTGGAGAGCAGCTCTGGCAGCCT
>NW_009731597.1:4613-7454 GCF_000703405.1 Apaloderma vittatum | reverse complement strand
CGCCTTGGCCCGACCCGCATCCCTGCCGCGCGGTTCCAGCCGAGCTCTCCGCCGTTTCCCTGGTCACATCCGTCCCCCACCCGTCTGGGTTGGCCACGGAAGAGCTTTCCAACCCAGAAAAGCTGCATTCAAACATTTTCTGCTTGTTCCCTCCGTTTCCTGTTGCCTTCCCAAGAACAACATCCCTGACCTCATCCTTCCCTGGTGCACGCCAGGACGCTGCCGATGCGTGAGCCACCCGTCGGGAATCCCACCCTGGGTAACGGTGGGGGCACGGGGGCGGGCTTTTCTATTTTGGGTCGATCCTGCACTCGGTTTTGTTGAGGTAGGAGGACGGAGATGAATAGACCAAATGGAGAACAGAGCAGGTTTGGCTCGAGATGGGTTTTTTCAACCCAGACTGTTGAAACATTCTTATGGTTTTGTGGCTTTTTTTTTCCCCTAGTTTTGTAGGTTGTTTAGTTGGGTTTGGTTTTTTTTGCAGTGAGAAATGTGGAGGTTTCATGCAGCTGTGCCTCAGCCTCTATGTTTTTTGGGAGGGTTTGGGGGGGGGCAGGTGGGAATTTATTGGATGGGGTTTTTTTTGATCTCCTGGTGCCCTGAGCTACCCCAGGAGTTTCGTAGTGGGGTCCATGCCTTGGGATTTGCAACAGCTCATCGTGAGCCCTGCAAACAAAACCATCGTCTGCATCCCCAACCCCAAGGGGAAATGCAGGCAGAGGGCTGGGAGGGGGAAATTTTTTACATCACCTATCTTGTCCGAATGCCTTGAGAAGGGCAAATGATAAGGAAAAAATAAAAAGGAGGGGGGAGGCAAAATAAACAGGCAACTCAAATAAGCCATTAGATACAGCTTTGAAATGTCAAGCTGAATGGCATTGAGCTCGCGGGGCTCAGCGATTAAAAAAACAATAATGAGGAGGATATTTAACATTAAAAATACTTTAGTGGGCACAGGGGAAGAGGAGCAGAAATCTCTCCTGGGCAGGGGGTGGATGGGGGCTGCCTGCCCCCCAACTTTAATTCATCTTTTCCACCACCAAGGTTTTGCCAGGGCAAAGCCTCCTTCCAGCTCAAACTTATTCATGAAATTTGTGCTAAAACCTTATTTGCTCTGGTGTCTTAGTGTCTCCTGGAGCTCGGTGAGGTCGGGGGGGAGGCGATGGGGCTGTGATTTAACCCCCCAGCCGGGACTTTGCAGCAGCAATCGCAGGAAGGAACAGGAGGGAAAAGCCCTGGGAGAAACAATAGGTCACAACATGAGCCCCTGCGCAAGATCTGGAAGCAGGGGAAGGGTGATGCTTAGAGCTGAAACTCCCTGAAAACAGGAGGGACTGACCTGGAGGGGTAGAGCTGTGCCCTTCCCTTTCATTATTTATAATAATATTACGTTGGGCTTGATTGTAAGGTTCTCTGTGTGTCCCTGCTGATGCTGGCTTATGTTGGTTGCTGTGCAGGGTTTTGATACCAGGTTATCCCGCTGGTCACAACAGGACCCCCCAAACTCACCAGATTTGAGGTGGGGGAGTCCCCCCAGGCCAGCATAACCCTGGGTGGCTGCACAAGGTTAAAGAGGCAAGAGGGTGTGAACCTGGCAGCAGTAGGGGTTCATGGGGAGCTGCCTGCTGGATTTGGGGTGCAAATGGGATTGCTGGGTGCTCAGGAGAGGGAGGGGGGGAAAAAAAAAAAAGAGCCATAATGTTTTGCAGGTTGGAATGTCTCAGAGCTGTTAATGAGGTGTTAATAAGCATCATCCTAGTTTTTCTTCTGGAAGTAGGCGGGTTATTGGATTTTTTGTGCAGGATGAGGCTACAGCCACATCCTGATGGGGACAGGACGAGGGACTGAATCACGTCCTGTGGCTCTTGGTTGGGGGTTGGAAACCCGCTGAGGAGTGGTGGGACCATCTTCCTCCAGGGCCAGCAGGGGATCCCTGTGCCCATGTGCTCCTGTGATTAACACCGTGTGTTTAGGAACACGCAGAGAAACATCACCCGGGACTGAGCAGGCTGTAGCTTGTTCCTAGATAATGGCGTTTACCACTTTGCCCAATTACTTGAATGATGTCAATAACTACACCGACTACTCAGATTACACCTATGAGGAGACCAGCAGTGTGTGGACAGACCCGTCCCACGACCCAAAGGACGTTGCAAGGATCCTCTCCGTTGTCATCTACAGCGTGTCCTGCGTGTTGGGCATCCTGGGCAACGGCCTCGTCATCGCAATCATAACGCTGAAGATGAAGAAGTCGGTCAATGCCATCTGGTTCCTCAACCTGGCCGTGGCCGACTTTCTCTTCAACATCTTCTTGCCCATCAACATTGCTTACACGGCCATGAGGTACAACTGGATCTTCGGGACGGTCATGTGCAAGTTGAACTCCTTCCTCCTCATCCTCAACATGTACACCAGCGTCCTTCTGCTCACCACCATCAGCTTCGATCGCTACGTGTCCGTGGTTTTTCCTGTCTGGTCTCAAAACCATCGGTCGACCAACCTGGCGTATTTGGTTTGCTTGATTATCTGGACCATTGGCATCATTATGAGCAGCCCATCCCTTGTCTTCCGAGACACAGCACAAACCCGCGACTCCGTGATTTGCTTTAGTAACTTTTCCCTCTCCAGGAATAAGTCTTACCAAGCCCTGGCACTAATGAGGCACCGAACAGTGAATATCACCAGATTCCTTGCCGGATACGTCCTTCCCATAACCATCATCACTTTCTGCTACGTCGCCATCGCATTCAACTTGCGTCGAAACCGCCTTGCCAAATCCAAAAAGCCCTTCAAGATCATAGTCACCATTATAGTCACCTTCTTCCTTTGCTGGAGTCCCTA
>NW_009731597.1:312-4582 GCF_000703405.1 Apaloderma vittatum | reverse complement strand
CTGAACCTCCTGGAAACACAGCCCAACGCGATCTCGCGCTCTGTGTTTGAGATTGGCATCCCCATAACCACGGCTCTCGCTGCCTCCAACAGCTGCATGAACCCCGTCCTCTACGTCTTCATGGGCCAGGACTTTAAGAAGTTTAAGGTCGCCATCCTCTCCAGACTGGTGAATGCCCTCAGCGAGGAGACGGGCCACTCCAGCATTGTTCACAGGAGCTTCTCCAAGATGTCTTCAATGACCGAGAAAGAGATGACAGTCCTCTAAACTCAGCCTGGGTGTCTTCAGGAGGGCCACAGCCCTCTGGTGTTGCCCGTGCTTGCTGCCATAACGATGACCACTCTTGAGGTGGCCCCTGGTGTAGGACAAGCATAGTCCAGTGCTGTCCTATAGAATATTTTTTTTGACTGGTCTTGCTGGCTGGGGGCTGGTAGGTGGTGGAGACCACTAGTCCGTGCACATGGAGAAGATAAAACTGCCCTTAACCCTTCTTTGCAATCGCAAAGACGATTGCACCAAACTATTTAAGAAAATATGTCAGGGTGTTCCTGGCTAATCTATGCATTGCCTGGCCTGGCAACGACGTTCTTACCATTCCCAGAAACGTGGTGATGGGGAGATGGGGTGGAAGATGTGTCTGGGAAGGCTCTTGAAATGGGTGGCTGAGTGGGCACCTGCCGCAGATGACACCTGCCATGGCAAAACTGGTGATGCTTTTTCTATGTATGCATATAGCTACTCGTGGTCAAGCCCTGTAGTGGTACTAGAGCAGGATGTTTGAACTGTTTTGTGAGCACTTTGTACCCAGAGAGACCCTGGGAAGTGCCTTCATAAGAGAAGTTTGAACATCCCAACCTCCACAAACTGGAAAACCTCACATCACCTGAGTGATCCAGATGCTGCCGGGGTGGGGATTGAGCTTGTGCCACAGGACGTGGAAAACTGGGAGAAAATCAGAGGGCAAATTCATTCCAGGTGTCTTTTGAGCAAACCCTGCTGTGACGGGCACGTTTCACATGGTACGTTGTGAGGAGTGGTTTGATTCTCAGGGCCGTGAGTCCAAGCAGCTCCTTGCAAAGTTCCTGGATGGCACTGGGGGGCTGGGAAGTTCAGTTTGGGGGGAAGGACCTGCTGTCTCCTCCAGGATCCTGGTGGCCCTGGGAGCTGGCTCCACTGACGGCTGCTCTCTGGTGTGACCAGCAGGTCCTGTGGGAAGATTTAACGTCTCGAGCCCATCACGTGTGGTAGCCTGTGCCATCACACACAAATCTCTGCGGTGAAGGATGGGCCGAGCCACCGTCTCTATGCAATTTCACACACAGTTAATTCAGGAGATCCTTCACCGTTTGGGCTTCTTGACTCTGACACTGGTGTCACACTTATTTATGTGTTGGTTTCTCCGTGTCACCCACAGCCTCTTGCTCCCAGGAAAGTGAGGAACCACCGAGTCCTCCACCAGTGCTGGAGCAGAGCCAATCCTGGGGTTCGGGCTGTCCCCGGTGGCACCAGGGACATCTCGGGGGATCCCAGCCCATGAGATGCCCGGGAGAACTTTGTGCAGAAGCTGGCATGCGGGCAATTCAGTCTGTTCACAGGTACCTAAAAAGGCAGAGGTATTTATAGCTTTTTAAAAAAAAAAATAACACCACAAACCAGGGTTTGGGGTCAGTGCAGGATGGGGAGGCTGGGCAGCTTGTGTCCCCCCAGGACTCAGCACGATGCCCTTGCCCATCCATCGTGATGGGCTGTGCTGCATCTGGGATGCTACTGACTGATTCTGCTGGATTCTGCCAGCCCGTCTTATTATTCCTGCACACAGATTTCAAAAAAGAAAATGAAAGAAAAAAGCAATGACTTGGTACATTGGTACATAACCTTGGGTTAAATCAGCTTTATAATGACAGCTGGGGAAACCTAATATTTGAGTTTGTGTTTGTAGCTGTTTGCCTATTGAATAAAAACACCTGGTTTACATACAAATACCCCTGGTACACACTCCACCTTGGCGTGTGGAGCAGCAAAGAGCCCAGGGTTTTTCACTAAGCAATCAGTTGCTTCTTGACATGTGCTCCGGCTCCATGGTGTGGAATTTGGGACTGCAGGAAAGCTGTCAACCCCAACTCCCATCCAGACACCCTGGGACAAGCAGTGCTTTGCTGCTACACCCCCTTGTAGGTTTCTTGTAGAGGCATCCTCTCTGCTCTCCTTTTTTTTGGCTATTTTGTCCATCCAGGGAGGGAAATTTGTCCTACTTTGTTGGCTACAGTCCCCTATGGCAATGGGAAGGTCTAGTATATGAAATTAGGAGTCCTTGGGGGTGTCTCGTACAGGGGCTGATGGACACACTGCCCTGCTGGCAGATGTCCTTATCTGTGAATTAACACCATCCTCCTGATTAATGCCAGCAATTAATAACAACTTGATGAGCAAAAACTGTAATTATTGTCCAGGGAAGGGGCTCAGTGGCAGCTGTGCCTCTGGGGCCAGCCCTGCTCTGTGCCAGCATGGTGGCAGCTGGGGTCTTCAGCCCCTTTTTGGCGTGAAATCGATAACTGGAAGTGCCCCTGAGTTTAGGACCTGAGAACCAAGGGGTGAAGGGGATCCAGAGCCACCATGAGCTCCATGAGACCTGCAGTTCAGGCTGTGGTGGGGGTTGTGATTTTAGGGTAGGTCAGAGCTGGCTGGGAGAGAAGAGCAGCAAGTTTGAGAACTGGGACACGGACCCCCAGCACCATCCCTAGGACCTCAACCCCACTGCGGGACCTCCAGCCCCATCCCTAGGACCTCAGCCCCACTGCAGGACCTCCAGCCCCATCCCTAGGACCTCAACCCTGCTGCAGGACCTCCAGCCCCGTCCCTAGGACGCCCTGACAAACGTCAGGACCCTGACCGCCAGCCCAGGACCCACATCCCCATCCCTTGGACCCTGACCCCCAGCTGTGCCTGCCTCGCACCTCTCCATGCCCCCTTCCTGCTGTTGCCTCCCCATAACCACCTCCTGACTCGCAGGGCCTCGATACTTGGGGCTGGGTCTCATGTCACACGAGCCGCCGAGAAATCACTCCAGAATATACCAAAAAAAAAATCATCTCTGCGGAACACATTACTGCCCTTAATGACTATTCTTTTTCAATTAGCTGTCACGGCCCTGAAATAAAGCTGTGCTTCCCTTTATTGATAAATCACTCCCTTCATTTGGAATTGGAATTAAGGAAGGGAAAAAAAAAAAATAACAAGCCTGTTACCCTTTCTCTTTTCTCGATGCTGGGTGGGTTGGAGCCACATCTGAATTATGTCTGCTGCATTCAAGCACATTGTCGACTGTTAATTTTACGTAAAATAATAAAGCCGATAAATAAACAGGCTTCTTTTGTCGAGGAGAAATATTACTGCTGCTGGGATTTATAACTCGCATCTCCCCTGCATCACAGAGCTTTCAGGAAAGCGCTGCCGCAGCTTCTGTATCGGGCTGCTGGGGTGGGTTATCTCCCTCTGGTTGAAACAGCAGCATCAACCTCACGGGTGATTTAATTTAGGAAGAGGAGTCCCTTCCCTCTGACCCCCTCAGCATCATTTGTATCGCTGGGGTTGTTGCCCAAAACCCCCTAAATTCACCCCAAAGGTGCAGCCACTGCTTGGCTGGGGAGGGAAGCCCCAGCTTGGGCTGCTTTCTGGCATCTTCTCATCCAGCATCTTCTCATGCAGCATCATCTCCCCCATCGCAGAGACTCGACCTGCCAAGCGCAAAATCTACACTCGGAATTGGGGGAAATGCCCGGAATTGGGGGAAATGCAGGAGTTTTGGTGCAGACGTTGTTGCCACGGTGACAGCCAAGGCACCCATCCAGCCTGGCAGGGAGGATGCTGCAGCCTCTACCAGCGCAGGACTGGGGAGGCAGGAAAACACCCCCAGAGGTGAGAGATTGCAGAAAATAAAGTGATTTTTTTAAAAAAAAATTTTATTTTACTGCAAGAAGACGGGGAGAGTGGTTGTCCCAGGTCACCTCCCTGTGCCCCCCCCAAGCCCCACATCAGGGCTGCTCCTGCCCGGGGATGCTCAGGGCTCAGTGGGGCTGAGACAAGCAGAAAGAGGGGCTGTTTTTAAAAATATCACAGTTGATTCAAAAAAAAAAAATAAATAAGCACAGGTTAGTGCCTTCCAAGGAGCCGGGCTAATGACATTACGGAGCAGGGCAGCTCTTACATGTCAAGAGCTTTGCACGCAAAACCAGTGCAGAGAGGCCGGTCGGATTCTCTTCTAGGGGCTCGG
>NW_009731597.1:0-291 GCF_000703405.1 Apaloderma vittatum | reverse complement strand
ACCGGTGCCAGGGGTTTTAAAAAAAAAAAAAAATAGCCTGGGCATTTTATAAATAAATAATAAGAAAATAGACCATCAACTTCTGATGGGAGGAGGGGGTGCGTGTGCAGCACGTGCTGGCGGGGAGGTGATGACTTCCAATTATTTCATTGTAAATTAAAAAAAGAAAAAAGCAATTGCAGTTAAATAAAGGCATTAAGCTTCAGTGATGCTTAAAGACACAGTTTTTTTTTTAAAAAAAACATTAAAAAATAAAAGAGGCAAGCTGGCACTGCTGGTGCTCAGGGATTT
>NW_009731596.1:0-618 GCF_000703405.1 Apaloderma vittatum | reverse complement strand
TAAGGTCCCTTCCAACCCAGGACATTCTATGATTCTTATCTCAGGTAGCAGTGGATGTCTGCCTGGGCCGGGCAAATGCATTTGGTCCCCTCCCCACATGCCGCCGCAGCCATCGCTCCCCAGTCTGTGCCTCCACGTTCCACATCACCCTCTCGTCATCTCCATGATGCTTCCTGAGCGGGTATCCTGCCCCACACCTCCATGGAGCTGTGTCATCCAAGCAAGCCCTGTGCCTGTTTTAAACATCTCCACGTTTGTGAGCGCCCCTTGAGTTATTTCAGAAGATGACAGCATTGCTCGGATTTCTGAAGTGAGCCTCTACGTATCTGACTCCAGACAGAGCTGGCAGTCACATGTGAAGCAATAATAGTTAGCAGATAGGAAACAGGAATAAAAAAAGCTCCTCTCCTGAGGCCAGAGCTGCTACAGGCTCCTTCGGGACAGACACTCCTGACCTTGCCTGCTGTGTACAGTAAATACCACCAGGAAAAAACACCGTGCTGCAGATAGCGACAGACTTTCGGGGGCTGTGAGCACATTTGATTTCTGAAGCTGTGTCTGATGCTTATTTTTCCCCACTCCAGGGAGTAGGAGGGGCTCACAGCGCTGCTGCTCCAG
>NW_009731595.1:19947-39558 GCF_000703405.1 Apaloderma vittatum | reverse complement strand
CAGAGAGACGGTCTTCGAGGGGGGAGAAACCTGTTCTCCGCACGTAGGGTCCAGAAATGTTTCTGGCGCGCCTGAGGACACCTGAAGGAGTGTGCCTCCTGAGCCGCCGAGAGGAGCAGGCTGAATACGGCCAACAGCTTGCCTTGGGAACCCAGATGCTACAAAATTAGATTGTGTAATGAGGAAGGTGAACCTCATTATCCCTCCTTATAGGCTAGCAGGAAAACATTCATTATTTTTTAAATTATTATTTTTAACATGCTCTGGCTGCAGTTGCTTAGCAGTGCTTCTGATTCTCCATAAACTCGTGGTTGAAGGAAATATAAATGTCACTTCTTAACTTCAAGCACTGTCATTCTGCATCCTGTCAATACTTTTTAACAAGTGTTGGAAAAACCAAGGCTCCTAACAGAGTTGTACCAGGCAGTTAGCAATCCCTCACTACTACAAGTGTCATTTGCTCAGGTAACATTTAAAGCAGCTTTTTCACACTTGCAGGTGACGAGATGAAGGGCAGGAGTAACCAAGCCTGGCTTTTCTGGCTTCCTTCTTATGTGCGGTTGACGGAGAGACCTGTGCTGCAGCTTGGGTCCTGATGGTTCCGGAAACCAAGCCTCCTGCTCTCGCGTCCTCTGGTGGAGTGCAGCCAGCGGTAACCACACCTTGTGTGACTGCCAACAGCAACAATGGTGCTTGCCTGAAGAATGTGATTTGCTTACTTGTGTTCTGCTGCACCACGACAGAGTGTCCTTCATCCTCACCTTGGTTACTGGCATGGCACCATTCTTCTGTGCCTTTCCCTGTAAGCCCTGTCTTTGTTTAAAAGTTCATTCCGATATCAGAGGCCCTGCTTCTGCAGATGCTTTCACCTCAGAGTAGTTTCGTTATGCTAAACTGGCATCACCTGAAACACGTGCCAGTGTTTTGGAGACAGTATAATTAGCTTAACAGTACACCTGGTTCAGCCACCAACTGCACGACGTGCTGGCTGAGATGTTACCGTAGCTGGAATGGCATTTGATTTGTTAGCAGCATTCAGCTGACAAAACACAACTGTGATCTTAGACGAGGTGGAACCTCTTCAATATTGGATAAAAGTGCAAAGATAAAAATCACTAACTGCTTTAGAGGTTCTTGTTTCTGAGCATCGTTGTGTTTATTTACTGAACTTGGGGCCTAAGGTCAGCTTTTTCTAGTATTGTGAAAGCAGTCAAGAACTGTGAAGAATGTTTTAATTTATTTTCCTTTAGGAGAGACTAACATAGGTCTCCAGGGCTGTGAACATTTTTTTTCTTAAGAGTCCCATATATATGTATTTTATAGGAAAAAAATGACTGCAGTCATAACATTTGATTTTCATACAAAACCCATGATTTTCTCAGATTCTCATGGAGACTTTTTTCAACATAGTTCATGCTTGTACTTCATTGCTTTCCTTACCACAAAATAGAAACTAGTGTAACTACCCTCTAGAGGTTGTCTTTTTTTTTTTTCAGTATAGCAATACTGAATTGCTTTTGTAGAGATACACAGTGTATCAGTCCATACTGGTTCCTGTAGATGATGATGGTTTCTTTATGGTTAAATTTACAGCCAGCTGTTTAAGATACGCTGGCATCTCTGACACAGTGTTCCTATTCTGTGAACCTTCTTTGAGGATTTGGCTGTCAAACTCTACACTTCTATTTCTGTTTAATAGTGATCTTTCTAGGAAATCAGGTTACTCGCATGAGGTAACAATAGAATCAATTAGGTTGAACAATGTAGGGAGAGATCCTGACTCATAATTAAGTCTATAATAGGACGCAGCAGATTCACTGTCAACTTGATTCCTGAATGTGCAGTTTTAAGTGATATTGTTCAAGTTTGATTAAGTTCGTACATGCCAAGACATTAATCACTTGCAACAAGTATGAAGCAATTCCGTACAGATTTGTTCTGGCAGCAGGATGGTGGTGGGACTAAAAATGTAACTACATACATTTTTAGTTACATTAAGTACATTCTCACAACAGTGAAAAATTAAGGCCTATCTGAAACATAAGAAAACAAAGTAAACGAGGGTATAAGCACTTACTCTGAGAAGCACAAGCTGACATTTAAATATTCTTCAACATATAAAAACTTGACACCAGGAAATTAAGGCTGTATGTGTGACAGGGAGAAGCTAACCTTTGATCTGAGTAGCTAAACAGCATAGAAGTCCTGTCACAACAACAGTGGCCTTGAAGCTTCCTATCTTAACAAGAACATACGGAGCTTAACAGAGGAACCACCTTAGGAGACTACAATGAACAACACCTGCTTGGTTTTGAGAGTGGAAATTGAAAGACTAAAGAATTCTCAACTCTTAAAATATGTAACAAGATGGCATCTGAATTAGGATGGCAGTATCCTCATGATACAAGTAGAAAACAGGAAACTGATCTGGATAGGGGACCCCTCAGGCTGCCTGCATGAGACCACCTTGCCCAGGCCCGCACTGGATCCCATGGCAGTGTTCTGCATCCCAGCTGAGACACTGATGATCCCGATGACTTATGTATTGCATAAATTCATGACAGCCTGAGACAAGCAGGTATTTTGGATCCCTGAACGTTTGTGGGTCCTGTTGAAGGTTATAACCCTTTATGTATCACTTGTTTTTGTTTGAGGTAGGGCTTTGCTTTTGTTCTTAGCTAGGGACCAGCTTCAGTTCTAGGGAAAAAAAAAGTGTAGGCAGATTGCAGTCTGGACTATAAATTAAAAGAGAGTTGAATAATTGCATCCTGTCTTACTGGTACAGTAGACTGGCCTCTGCTAAGTATAGTATATTCACTTAAAAAGGGGAGTTATGTGAAAAAAATAATGAAAATACTGAATATATATATTCAGTAAATATCATATTTGAGATGAAAAGCTAAGTAACAAGGAAAGCAGGAAGTTGTTTATTTTAACTGGAGAAGTGCATGAGTTTATTAGGACTAAAAGCAACTTTTTTTTTTTTTAATCCAGCTAAAATTATTGATATAAATAGGCTGTAATAAGCTATACTAGATACAATGTAAATGGGAATTAAAGGCAGAATGTTACAGGGACAGAAAGCTGGGGAAATTAAGATAACTAATTCTTCAAATATATTAAATGCAAGAAGGCTACACATTGCTTTCTTTGGTGTATTGATTCTTATACTTGATCTTGCATTGACTGAATTGAACGCAAACACTTTGACACAGAAACAGTATTTTACATGTAAAGGCATATCCTCCAATAGACAGATTCTGCACAAAAGCAGGACTGAATGTAAACTGGACTTAAAACCAGAGAGTTCTAAAAAAGAACAAAATCCCTGGTATGTATTTTGACTTTATCTACAGTGGCTAAATATCTCAGTGTTTTCTATAAGTGTGCAAAATGGTGCATGCAATACCACATGAGCTATCAGATTAAGAGCAGCAGGAAAGTGCCACTTCATTGCATGTGCCTAGTTGTGGTTATTTTGTACAGGGCATGTACCAACATGTAATAAAAACCTTTGTCAGAAGTCATAGTTCTACTTTCAGTGGAAGGCAGAGTAAAAAAACCCACATCATTTCAGATGACTTATTAGGACACTTGTTCAGAAGAGAGGTGACCTTTGTGAAACAGAATCTTCAGCTTGATACCTCTTAACGTGGGGAAAAATCATCACAGTGGCTTCTGAAAACATCGCTTAACTCCAGTGGATTTCCTAATGCTGTCAAGGACTCTTAACAGTATGCCAAGTCTGAGTTAAATTTAGGTACGATGAAATATTTTGCCTATCTAAAAACCAGTAGACTTTCACAATCAAATATATAAATTGTTCTAAATGAAATTACACTATGGAGATCAATACCATCAAGATACCAAGAGCATATTCAAATGGAAAACTCTCCTTGACTCTGTCGTGCTTTGCACTTAGCACCTTCCTCCTCAGGAACTCAGAGCTCTCAGTATGCTAATACTAGTGAATTTAGCCTCACGACATCCAGTGAGGTAGGTAAGTTTACCCCCATTTCACAGATGGGAAAACTGAGGCAGAATTCTGAAGTGACTTGCCTAAGGTCCTGCAACTTGTCAGTGGCAAAACCAGGAATATAATTTTCAGAAGTTCAGATCCCAGACCTCTGTCCGGTTAAAGTCCCTCCCTACTACCACAAAGCAAGCAATATGCGCAAAGTTGGGGTTTTTTCCCTCCTACTGCTGCCGTAGTCCTGGTGACACAGAGGAAGTGCATGATTTTTCCTGATTGAATTCCCGCTTTCTTTGGCAAAAAGCACCTGATTCTGTCAAAGTGCTATATTACGCTCTTCACAGAGGCGTTTCTTCTGAGGCACAATAAAAAAAATGGTTTCCCCATGGCAAGGAGACTGTACAGCTCCAAACGGAGTCTTATTTTTTGCAGAAGACCTGCTGCTTGGCATTCTTCACACGTTCTTCCTCCTTCAGGTTCTTCTGCCGCGCATGTTTGCTGGAGATGAGTTCCACGTGTTCTGAGGGGAACCAGCCTCTCTCCCGGTCTGAAAGTTTTACTCCTTCCATCCACCCTGAGGTGTGGGGAAAAAAGCACATCAAGAGGCAAAATAGGCAAACATTTTTTTCATTCTTCCAAAAAAAAGCCCCCTCCAACAACACCCAAAGATCCCTTTTCAGCTTCCAAATAAAGTGTCTTAATGAAGATGAAGAATATCTTCATCCACTCAGTCCAAAAATTTGTAGAGGCTCCTTCTGAAGCCTGACTGTGTTGTTAAAGCTTTACACTCCCAGAGTAACTTCCTCCTACCCGTAATTTAAGCTCATTCTGCTCACCATCATTGCTGTACTGCATAACCATGATGATATCTGCTTTCTCCAAAGCCAGCTCATCGTTCTCCCGAGCCTTGTAAGTCTTTATGCATTGAACCTGTGGTGCATCTGAAGGGGGGGGAAGATCATAATGGTACACTAAAAGGCAATAGTAAACCTGTGTGTATCAGCCCCAGGGGAGGAAGGGGATAAAGGACTGCCCAAACACTCAAGAGCAGAGAACTGGAAAGGAGACTACAGGCCCTCTACTTAATATGTGCAGTAAAAATTGGTAAAATAACTGGCAGAACTCAGCACCGAGGGAAAGCCTGTGAATATCATTTTTATTTATAGAAAGGCAAGTGTTCTGCCATGCAATCGTTCTGGGATGTTCTACCTCACAGTGATAGAATCCTTAAGGTTGGCCACGACCTCTATGATCATCAAGTCCAGCCATTGACACTACTATGACCACTAAACCATGTCACAAAGTGCCAGATTCCACGTGTTCTTTGAACACCTCCAGGCATGGTGACTCCACCACTTGCCTCGGCAGCCTGTTCCAATGCTTCACCCCTCTTTCAGTAAAATTTTTATTCCTCATAGCCAATCTAAACTTCCCCTGGTGCAACTTGAGGCCATTTCTGCTTGTTACTTGGGAGAAGGGACTGACCCTCACCTCACTACAGCCTCCTTTGAGGTAGTTGTAGAGAGAAATAGGATTTCCCTTCAGCTTCCTCTTCTCCTGACTAAACAACGCCAGTTCCCTCAACCACTCCTCCTAAGACTTGTTCTCCAGACCCCTCACCAGCTTCGTTGCCCTTCTCTGGTGACTCCAGTCCCTCTGAGCTAGCCCACCCCCACTACTGTACTAGTAGAGTAGTCTCACCAGGGCATTCCAGGAGGTCCAGTTCTCCTCGGGGAGGGGCCAAAGCAGAGATCCACCTCAGCTTCTCACTGCTGTAAAACATCACCAGGTAGGTGTCAGGATTGTCAGTGTGAGGGACAGCAGCCTGATGACTGGAATGGGGCAGAGGGGTGTACAGGTTTGCTCACAGGAGGGTTCAGGGAGGGGTGGGTTAGAGGAAGCAGTGAAAGTGGAAAAAGGGAATGAAAAAAGGCAGACACTCCCATTTTGGGAGGCTGATGGTTTGACGTAACATGCTAGTATTGTACAGGCAGCTATGATGAGAGAGGAGCAAGGTGGTTCATTAAGAGCTTGTTATGGTAAGAGGATGTTTTTAAGTCCTCTGCTCAGCAGCTGCATTTTGATACCTCAGCATTTAGGTAGCTGAGGGACAACCATCAGGCTCCTAGGAGGCATCTGGCTATGGTAACGGGGTATACTGAGGGTAACCTTCAGCTCTTACTGTGTCTCTGTACGAAACATCCCTGGTAATTCTGAAGTAGAAAGAGACGAAAAACATTTTTGTTTGTTCCATGCAGTTTCATCTCGCACTTCTCCCCACGCACATCTGAGAAAGCAGCATGATCAAACACAACAAAACGTCCACCCCTGCAGATAAAGAGGAAGAACAAAACAAGTTGTGAGTTTTAAGGTGATGAGGGTTACAAAACTGAGCCCATTTTGTTTTCTGAAATCAGGAAAGCTTGTAATAAGTCTACCTCAGGCACCTTAAGCTCTGTTCTTGCTAGAAGTCCCAGACAGCCAAAGAAAGAGGGGACTTAATGAAGGGGGTAGAAATACCAAGCTCTGTCCTGTCAGAATTTTACTTGATAGCTTACAGCTTAAAAAGAAAACCACCCTGCCAAAACCTCAACATAACCAACCAAGAACCCTTAGTTTCTTGACAAACCAGTCATTTGCACATTCATGAATCTTCATACTGTCTCTTTGGGAAGAAATTATTTACCAAGTAAAGCTAGAATAAATGGTTATTATTAAAGTGTTTCACATTATAGAGGTGGAAAGGCAAAACAGAAGTGTCGCACCAGGGACTAGAAGATATCAGTATATTCTCATATGTTGTAATTTAGAGTAGGGAATATCAGATTCCACGTACTTGCACAATACTCACATAATGTAGGGTTAGGAGAGTGACTTGACAAATGCTGCCACTTGCTGGCAGGCAGAGGGAAAGGACTCTTTCACCAAAGCACAGACCCAGAAAGAGAGAGGTATTTTAGAAGGGGCAGAAGAATTGTGTTGAAGCACTCACTCCTTTGGCCGAGACAGGAGCAGACAGTCAGTGAAAAGATGTAGGTAGATGGGACGGGTGGTGACTTTCCATTTTGGACTCAGAGTACTGTAGTCCAGTGCTGTCAACTCACCACACTTCACCAGTCGCCTTGACTGTGAGATGAGTGGGAATATCTGCAAGACAGGAACATTTATGTCAAACGTGTATAAGGAAATCAGTATCCATGAGTTTTGGATCTGCATTTTCACCTTTCTCTAGAGGAAGCGTGCTTCCACGTCTCCAGCTAGACAGGTGTTAAAGTCATGGTAGGCACCTTCAGCCGAAGGCTGACACAAACCATTAGGCAAGGGAAAACTAAGGATAAGCTGACCTGTGTATGATATTCTTGCTCAACAGTTTTGTGTATATTGGAGAGGAGCACAAAAAGTAAGCTACAAATGGCTTTGTGAGGAGAGAGAGAAAATACATTAAGTTACAGCAAGGCCCAGGGAATGGATGAATTCACCTTGCACTCAAACTCAATCTTCTGGCTGAGGTAGATCAGCTCTTCAGTGCTCTTCATGCGCTGGACATTTTCATTGCAGTCCTTGATGAGCTGCAGAGGAAAACAGACGATTGGTGAAGTGGGAATAGAATTGTCTGGTGGGATCAGTACTACTCCCAGGAGCCCCTCAAGAATCGATCTTGGTGTAAGTGTCAATTCCTTAGGCATTCTCCTGCAAAGAGTATTTTTCCATGCGAGGATACTAAACTTCTCCACACCTTCTTTCTTAAGGAAGGTATGAAGTCTCTGTAATAACTATTAACTTTGGGATACTGGGGGGAATACGAGAGACATCTCTCTCAGGTGACACAGGTGATTTGGAAGCAGCTCTTATTAGATGCTCCACTGTGATCACAGGAGGCTGATTAGATAAACATCAGCTTCAATTTTCCACAATCCAGAGCTTGCAGCCAGTGCCTGTGAGGACAGGACAAAATGGAACAGGTACTTAATCGGCCTGTAAGCTGCTTACGTAACCACCTGAGGTGATATATAACAGTATAACAGTGGTATAACAGTGTATATACCAAGCATAACAGTGACTCAGAGGTAATTCTGGCTCGAGCACTGCTGGAGTCTAGGGATTTCAGTGTATGACGTCTTGCCCAGGCTCCTCAGAGTGCAGTGTTTTGGGAGCTGTGCAGCACACAAGTGCGGTCCTAAGAGCTTTAAGGAGGCATGCATCATGTTGAACTGATCTTTAGGTTTGTGGTGAATAGGGGAGAGGTTGCAAAGGACAGGAGGACACACCAAAAAGGTCAAATCTTCACTAAACAGAAGAGGAGCTAGCTAAGAACAAGTCTACCTTATGCTGCTGTGCAAATTTTAGATAATGAGTTGTCCCACATGACTTTAAATCTTATCTCTGTAAGAAGCGGGATAGAGAAGGGATGCAACAGAGTAATGTCCTTGCCATGAATTTTTTTTCTTTAAAATTTTTAAAGAGCAAGATTTTCTTGCAGGGACTAAGGTGGGAGTTGATCCCTAATTAGAGACAAAGGTAAGGAACAAAAAAGGGGAATGGTGGTTAGGTGATTGGAAAGAGCAAGTCATAAATAAAGGAGTTTGATATCATCAGTGCAGGTTCAGTTGCATCCCAGATGGCTCCTGCTTTAGTGTTTTCTGCTCACAGCTACTACTGCACATGCAGCAGAGTCACATGAACACACTAATCTGTCACTCACAAGGATCAATGACCATGGCCCTCAACAAAGGTGAGGATCAATGAGAAAGACTGGGCCACTTTGGTGCCCTGCAGCTGTGTCATGCAGCATGGCTGTGAGCAATCACAGAGTATCGTGAGTTGAAAAGGACCCATGAGGATCCTGACTTCACACAGGGCAAACTAGAAGTTAAACTATATCTAAGCGTTGTCCAAACAATTCTTGAATAGTCATGCTTGGGGCCACAACCACTTTCCTGGGAAGACATTTCCAGTGCTTGACAATGCTCTCAGTGAAGAACTTTTTCCTAATATCCAAGCTGAACTCCCCATGACACAACTTGAAACTATTCCCCTGTGTCCAGAGAGGAGATCAGCACCTCACTTTCCACTCCTGGTCATGAGGACACTGTAGACAGCAATGAGGTCACCCTTAGTCTCCTCTCAGGTAAACAAACCTAGTATCCCCAGCCACTCCTCATAAGTCTTGCCCTCCAATCCTTTCACCACCTTTGGCCACATTCCAATATTTTTACATCCTTCTTATACTGTGGAGCCCAAAATTGTGCACAGTACTCAAGGTGAGGCCACACCAATGCTGATTATAGTGGGACAATGACATCTTTCAACTGGTTAAGCAACACTGTGCTTAACGCCCACCAGAATATAGCTGGCTCTTTTGGCTGCCAGAGCACGTTGGTCACTCATATTGAGGGTACCATCAGCCAAAACCCCCAGATCCCTTTATGCTGGGCTGCAGAACAGGTTAGTGGCCTTACCTTTTCAAGTGCATCATAGGCCTGTGTTGCTTGCACTTCCTCCTCAGACCCAGGCCGAGTTCTCTTCAGGATATTCTGTGTGAGAGAAGGTGTTTTTCATAATGCAAACTGTGAAAGCCAGGCATATGTATTTGAGAGGGGTGGGAGAACCAAGGAGACACCAGGATGCCAGCATCAAGGGAAATTAAAGCAGTGGTAGGTTGTGAGATGTGGAGATAAAGGGCCAGAAATCTGAGGTGCAGAATGTCACTCATAAGCTACATTGCACAGGGCATCCCTGAAAAATCCAAATCCTATTATCTATCACATACAAATTACATGGAATAGGAAGCAATCACTAATCCAAGGACAAACAGCCTTACACACAGAATTGTTCTTTGCCTGATACTCCTTTTCAAAGAACAGGAGATACTCCTGTTCAAAGAAAGCCTCAAATAATCAAAAAGAAGAATTTCATAGAAAGAGCTCAAAATCAACTAATTAGGGACTTGTTGGTTCTCAGTCCTGTTAGTGAACATTGTAATAAAAGTGTAGAGACAGGCTGCCTTCCAGAGGGCAGTCAGGGAACCTTTGCTTTGTTTTCCTAGCAGGAAGCCAAAAAAGTTCAATAAAACATAAATCAACATGTTCTGACAAGACTCCATACATTATGTGTTGAAGTATAATTGAAGCAGTGTTGTAACAAAGTCCTAACCAATATACAAACTGCATTGCCTCACACAGGCTACGATATCCAACTCGTGGCACTGGTCTAAAGCATAGCAGGCATTTGTGCAGTGACAAACGGGTTTGGTTTTGCAAAGGCATATTCACAATATATGCAACAGGGTGGCTTTAGAGCACTTTGCCAAACTTGTCACAGATGCAACACCAAGGGCTGTATGCAGTCCTTCCACTCAGCGCTTGGAGCTAGCTCATACTTATATGATGTTCAGACTTGAAAAGGGGTCAGCTTGAGCATAAATGTAGGAAAGCAGAGAATCACCACAATTACCTGTAGGAGGAGTTTGAGTCGAGTGATGCGCTGGAAAGGGAGGATGAGGAAGGATTTCAGTGAGAGGCGCTGGCACACTGGATCACTTTCCAGTCTCTCCAGGACTTGCTGGAACCCTGCATTTCCATTTCTGTGAGAAAAAAAGACATCCAGGCATCAGAGCAAATAAAGAGTCTTCCTAGTATCAGATTTCATGAGTGCTGGAATACTCTGAACAGTCAGATTTTGTCCCTACAGCAAGAGAGGTCAAGAAACTGCACCATTCTGCTGAGGAAGAACAACTATGGGTTTCTAACAGCTATAAGACAGCAGTAGAGAATCATGGAATGGTAAGGGTTGGAAGGGACCTCTGAAGATCATCTAGTCCAACCCCCCTGCCAGAGCAGGATGACCTAGAGTAGATCACACAGGAACACATCTAGGCAGGTTTTAAAAGCCTCCAGAGATGGACACTCCACAACCTCTCTGGGCAGCCTGTGCCAGTGCTCTCTTACCCTTGCAGTAAAGAAGTATTTCCTCCTTACACTTAGGTTGAACCTCCTGTTTTCCAGTTTGTGACCACTGCCCCTTCTCCTGTCACTGGACACCAATGAGAAGAGTCTGGTCCCACCCACTTTAGATAGTTATAAGCATGAATGAGATCCCCTCTCAGTACAACTGCACAACAGTACAATTATATCTTTCCTCTTTCTGCCACAGCCCTCTGGAACAAAAGCTAGAACTAACACCTCCATTTCAATTTCCCTCTCTCAGAAGGGTGCCTTTCACAGAGACAGTGGTGGTTTGAATCCTTCTCTTAAATGGCCCAGCTCCAGGGGCTGTGTTCAGGGTCTGGAAACAGCTTCCTGCCCTCTCCTGCTATTCCTTGGAGGAGCTGCCTTCTGCCTTGATGTCTCCTCTTAGACACAGCCACCACCATTTAGTTTTCCATGTTGGGCAGTAGCATGGCTAACGGTATGAGAGTGGTACCAGCCACAATAGCCAGTCCCATATGCTTGAAGAGATGGGGAAGAAAGTTGTAGGCCCAGTAGATGTTGCCCTAGACAATAGGTCCTTTCTGTGTGGAACTGAGCTTTCCCCGAAGGGAATCAATTGCTAGAGTAGATTTCTCACAGTCAGCAGCACCCAGAGACAGTGCCTGAATGTCCTGTTGGGAACAGTATCTTCTCCTGGAACCACAGTAGCTTCACTGGAATTGGGTTGTTAACGAGGGGAAGCAGTGAAAGGAAACCTTGCTCAGGACTGGGCCCATGCCTGGTTAACGCTTAGTTGTGCCACTGGGTACAGAAGGCAGCAAGAGGTGCTCCATTCCACCACCCAGAGCTAAAGAGACCAACAGTGTTCTCTGGCCCTAGGATTTTCAGTCCACTTTAAAGACTCCTGGATAGCCAGTTTAAGCTTATTGAGAGCAGTTGTCTTTTTCTTAATTAAGGAATCACAGAATGGTTAAGGCTGAAAGTTTCACTTGAAATTATCACTTTCCAGTTCTTAAACCATTATCCAGGACAATCATATCCAGTCTCTTTAGTAGAGGGCAGACAGAGAGAATAGCCTTCAACAGAATCAGATATTAACTACCCTTTCCCTTTCCAATGCTATGAGTGAGGAATCTGCAGCAGCAGCTCTGTCCTGCTGTCCCAAATGCCACTGAATTGAAGAAGGTTCTTGCCCGTTGTTCTGGCGCTCTAGTGTGAGCACTGTCCAACAGCCTGTACCTGCAGCCTTCCCCATCGTTTGAAAGATTGAATATTTGAGGTGCAGCAAGGAAGTGAAGGGAAAGAAAGGTGTAACAAATGAGGAAACTTACAGTAACCGCTGGAAAGTTTGCTCCTGATACGTCTGGTTTGTTACATATGGTAGATACACCCTGCGGAACTCAGGGGCATGTTTCAGAGCCA
Organism: Apaloderma vittatum; assembly: GCF_000703405.1. Classification (NCBI taxonomy): domain Eukaryota; kingdom Metazoa; phylum Chordata; class Aves; order Trogoniformes; family Trogonidae; genus Apaloderma; species Apaloderma vittatum. The sequence continues at coordinate 27,234 of NW_009731595.1, read as the reverse complement.
CATCACACACATGGAAGGTGAACATGTCCTCCTCAAATTTCTCCTCCAAGTCAAAGAGGAAACTGCAGCACATGGTTGTGGTGCCATAGAAGAAGGAAATAATGTAATTTAGTAAAGCAGGAATGGCCTCAGTCTTCCAAAATCCTGACAGCCCACAGAGAAGCGCAAGACAGCTCTTTATTTCTAGAGAGAGCATAATGCCTGTACAATGACAATTTACTGCTAGATATCAGCAAGGAAGAGCCAGAGGCTAAAGACCTCTATTCTAGAGAGTTCATAATTGTAAAGGCATAGTCAGGAAACAACTGAAAATTAAGACATCACCAGAATAACCATGCTAGTAGGAATGGAAAAGGTAGAAGCAAACTTTACTAGCTTAGCAATACATGTAGCCAAGCCTTGCAGCAGAAAAGCAGAACAAAATCGTACAACGTAATATGATTATTAGCATGTGGGGTCATGTCTACATTTTATGACTTAGGCTCAATTGATTCATGTTAGGTTCTGTCAAGTGATGGCTGTAACTTTTTTTTTTTTACTCTTTTTTTTTTTTACTTTTTTTTTTGTCAGCTTGTGCAGCTGCTGCTTTTGTCTTGCATTTGGCAGGAGCTGCATTTGGTTCAGGCTCAGGTCTAGTTACTCAAGTTGTAGTTGAAGTAAAGAGCACATGGCTACAGTGGCATTTTAAACATTTTGATCTCCTGCAATGAGCTCTGTGCACAATTGTGCCATAATATCTGGGATTTAACATCAAGATTTACACTGCCCTGTCAGCTAAAAAGGCAAATGTTCCTTTCAGGGTAGTGCTGGTATGCAATCACGAAATGTTATGCGTGTGTATCTGCTGTGAAGGTCAGTGAACATGCAGAACAGGAGTGAGAGAAGGAAACGATGGGCTGTGTCTGTCTTATTTTGGAGGGTGTTAATCCTGGAAGCAAAGGGCCATATCTCACCTGGCGCTGACATCACGTACATCATGAAGGCGGGAGAAAAGCCACTGACGCTCTTGATTGGTGAGCATTGCCTGGAGCTCTGCTGATCGCTGGAAGTGATCCACTGCCACATTTAAACTGCGCAGGTATGAAGCCTCAGACATTATCAACTCAAACTTGGCCTTGAGAGATGAAATAAGGGAGCACAGCATCAGTAGTCTACACAAGTAGAAGTGAGGAATCTTAAGGACAAGAGACAAGGGGAAAAGCAAGAAAATCTCCTAGTACATGATGTAAGTAGTGCATCATTACAGAAGTTGAGCTTTAGGAATGAAAGGCAAATATGCCATTAAATGCAGCCTTTCTTTCTTTAAAAGAAGACGTGCTACAACTAAAAACAACTACCTGCTCTCATTTTGCTTTTTATTCCCCCTCAACTCCACTTTCACTAGGTTCCCAGTCTTACATGATCACATATATTTTCCACTACCTGCATCACTTGCATTTTAGTCCTTCATCAAGTTTCCTATGCTGTTGGTTTTGCCTCTTTCTCTGGGTTCTCCCATCCACTTTTCAGTTCCTTTCATTTTCCTTATCCAGTTTCTCTATGTGCCATTTTGCTGAACCCATACATCTTCCTGTTTCCTCTCAGCTCTGAGGTTTGGCAAGTTTGGTAAACTCACACTCTATCACAGGAACTACAGTTCACTGTGGTTATACTAGCATCTCTTATAAGCATTTGTGTGAGAGAATGCTGGAAGTCTTCTACTTTAATATCCTATTTTGTGTGGAACACGCTCAAAATTCCTTGTTCCATTTCATTCCCATTTCCCCACGTCTGTTTTCATGAAGTTACTGGTATGGTCCAGAGTGTGTCCTTCAGTGCTCCTTTGCTCTACACTTCTGAACTTCAGCACTGTACTGCTTCATAAGCACTGGCACTACATCTCCATACTGCTTACATGGGTAAAGGAGACCCCTGCATTCAGACACCTGCATTTCCACATCAGAACTCTTGGTCTCCACTTTAACCATCCTCTCGGACTCTTTTCTTGACTACAGACCACCCATCTACCTCGTTACATCTGTCCATTACCTCTTGCAGCTTCTGCTCATCACGGGACATATTGAGCAGCATTCTGCTGCCCCGTACCATGGGGATGTCCTGCCAGAGGGATGCATTGGATGAGACTGACAGACGTTGCAAATATGAGTCCTGGGGAGATAGCACTTTCCTCCGCAGCCTTGGGGAGCTTGGGAAACTTGACTCTATATCCTCTGCGAAAGAATCCACTCTCTTCTGGCTTTGAATGGCCTTGTTCAGAACCACATCACTGTACTCCTGATACAACAATCTTGCTGTGAAGAGAGACACATACGTTTATACTTTCCATAGAAGCTACTTGACCTCTCCTTCAATCTGGAGAACACTCTGTAACTGTCTCAGATTAGGATAACTGAATACGTTAGACTACATGAAACTGCTATAAAGCAAGGCTCACCAGCTCCCTGAATGTACTGCAGGACTTTGGTTTCACTGCCTCCGCTGAACACCACTCTCTAGCACTACTTCCTTGCTCCCACGTGGCAGGAGCCCCTCTCCTTTGTGCTCACCGCAAGGGCGAGAGATGATGGAGGAGACAGGGCTGCCACTGCACTTCAGGCAGAAGTTACTTACAGGAGTTGATTAGTTTGGAGTGCCGGCGTTTGAAATTCTCCATTGCATCTGCAGGTTTCTTCTCTCTGTCAGGAGACAAAGAGTGAGTGAAGAACACAGTGCCAGAGCTGGCTTATCCAAATCTCAGTAATATATCCACCACAGCAAGGACCTCTCTTTCCAACAAGCTCATGCTCCACATGCTTTACTTAACAAAGAACAAAGTTTGGCTTAATGGAAACACTGTCCTAAATGGACAGAAATACTCTTGTTGTAATGAGGTCCCCTCCCAAAGGGCATAGACCTAAGTCATTTTATTATAGTTGTCTACTCCTTATGGTCATCTTTCATTCCTCAGGAACAATGGAGAGCATCAGGTGTCTGTGCTATGCAGGGATGGGGACAAATTCTGAGGGTTCTGTGAGAGACTTACCGCAATATAACTGTTTCTGAACTGACTGGTGGTTCCCTGTGTGCCTTGTGTGCTTCTTCCTCTGAAGGAACAGAAGGAATTTCTGCATATAATACAGTAAGAAAGTAAACACAAAAGTCCATTTTTAGAGTCAAGCTACAATGCAAATGATACACAGATACCACTTACCTATACCACCCACCTAAGCAGTGGCTTTGCATTGTAGCACAGGTGCCCTCTTGACCTTTTTTTCTGGGTCAGAAATATTCCAGTTTTAATAACCCTGGACACTACTCTACATCTGTTACTTAGCCACTCTTGCTTTTCATACAAAGAAAAAGGCTAACACTTTTGGAGATGGCAGTACCTCTGAGAGTTCCCCTCTCCAGCTGCCCAAGCGCAGACACTGCCCTGGGGCCTTATTTGGTGCTTCCTTTCTGCTTTCAGCAGCTTGGGCCAGGCATCGGGAGGAACAACAGACCCAAAGTCATGTCTAAAAGCCTTAGACTTTCTTTTGTGGATATTGAGCCCCAAAAAACTCTCAGTGACTTCTGGGGTAGAAATGCTGGACATCAAAGTCACTCCTGTGAAGAGTCTTTGAAGGAATGTGGCCTGTTGTAATCCACTTCTGACATTTATGTACTATGTGAGGGTTCACAAACTACTGCTTGAGTCACCTTCCGATTATGTAAAATGAAGGAAATGTGGATTTTCCTTTTGTTTTGTGAGAGATATTTAATTAAAAAGTGCAAGAAAATTCTATATAAAATTCATTGGAAGTAGGAAGAGGAAGAAAGCCCAAAGACTGAGCTGCAGATATGGGTCAAGGAAAAGACAGTACTGTTGCCTTGAATGTTTTAAAATTTGGAACCAAGAATTTATAGGTCAAACACACGAACACATCTTGATTCAAGTGCTGCCAAGCCATTTGCACCCCGTCATGCTCCCCTCCTTTTCCTCTACGCCAAAAATCCAGCGTGTTGTGGTGCTTGGAAAATGAACTAAGAAAGTGCTGAGAAGAAGCAAGTATGTTTAAAGATCGCGTAAGATATAATAACCAACAGACATGCATATTGACTGAATGAGCTGCATTACAGAAGACATGTTTTTTCCATTCGCGATGTAAGGGATTCAGCTTCTATGCAAGTTGAGACCTTGGATTTGGCAAATTTGCAGTCTTATCTGTAATCTCAAATCCTACATTCTCTGGAAGATCATCTTTTTCAGGAGGTCAAATTGGAACCTAAAGGTGGCAGTTGCAAAAGAAAGGGAAGTAGCAAATAAACAAGGGACTAAAATATATGGTAACAGATACGGGCTACTGAGGGCGTGTGCATGCGTTTCTCTTGCTGCTTCGAAATGGGCTACTGCAAGTGCAGCAAAAGGCAATGTCCATACGATGGCAGCAGAGGTGACGAGCAGAAGCTTTCAACTGAGCCCCACCAAGAATTCACTCTTGCAGGTAGGCCACAACAGCCCCTATTACTCAATAAAGGTGACAGATCATTAAACGTGGAGAAAAGGACAAGAAGAGAAACTGGACGCAAAGCCCAAGGGGTGCGGGATCCATGAAGTAAGACAAGCTCTCTGTTGCAGGTTTTGGTGTGGAACAAGGGAACTGAGCTCCGGAGGAGAGCCCTACTCGAGACAACAAGCTGGACAAGCTGGTTACAGGACAGCAGAGAGGAGCTAGGGGAGAGCTGGGAAAGGGCAGTTTGGGGGCAGCAAGGTGACTACATGGCTGGGGTGAGGAGTTTTACCAGAAAACCACAAAAGCAATGCCAAGTTCTCAGCTCTCCTATCACTAATTTAATGTAACCTTGTGCTTTTTGTATCTCCAGTAAGTTGGAGGAGGGGAAAAGAAATGGAGGAGAGGACTCACCCTGCAAGATGTCTGGTGGTACTGATGTCCTTTTCAGGCCCTGACGGTGCCAGTCCTTGCTTTTTACTCGTCGTTTAATTGGGTTTTCTTGATTGGCTCCTGGCTCCTGTGCAACTACCCTGATCGCTTTTTTGTCAGGCCAACTCGATGATTTTTCCAAGGGTGAATGTCTGGGAATGTTCTCCTTTGGCTGAGCTACCAAGTGGTGTTCTCCTCCTTCTTCCAGCCTTTGCTTGGCCCTCCTCTCATCTTGTGTTTTCTCTGTGACTACCAATGGAGCTTGGGAGTTCTTTATGTCCACATCAAAGATGCCTGCTTGTTGGTCCCATTGCAGCTCCCCTGAGAACTCCTGCTCTTGGTAGGTCTTTCTGGTGGTTGGTGGTGATGGAGGGCTGAGCTGGAGGAAGTGGATTGGATTGGTGAATGCTAGCATTGGAAGGGGCTGTGCAGAGTCTCTGCTCGTGGAGTCTGTGGATGTTATCAGACTTTCCAGTGAAGGCCAAGAAGAGTGGTCAGGTGGAGATTTTCCACACTGTATATCCATGTGCTGGTCCACTGTTTCACGGCTGGTGTCAGAGCAGCCAGTGAACGCTTCAGTTCCAACAGCAGAAAAGCTTTTGGCCAACAAACTGACCCCTGAATCATCAGAAGTCTCTGTATCATGGGTACCTGAGTCACCAAGATCCCACTCTCTAGTTACTGCCACAAGGTTACCTTTCTCTGCTCCATCTTCTCTATCAGAAGCAGAGGCCACAGTGTTAGAATCAGACACAGAGGTGGCAGTCCGGAGAGGATGGCTCACAGTAGGGTGAACGGCCAGTAACTTCTTATCGTCCATACCACAGTTGAGATGTGGTCTGGAGCAGGGTACAGGAGCCAGTGGCTGGTAACCTTCAAGGGCTGGAGGTTGAGCAAGGTGATTTGCATTAAGTGCAGGGGCCTGAGCTTGCCTGGGGCTTTGGACATGGGAAGGAGGATGTGGAAGCAGTTTGGCATCAGGCTCAGATTCCAGAGGTAGGCTTGAGTGGGACACAGGGGACAGAGGTTGTTCTTGCTGGTTCATGGCAAGGACCGTATCTTCTTCAGAGGGCCAAGTTAAGGTGCTCAGGACACTCGAGATCCTGGATCCAGGCTCCTTTTGGTTTAAACTGCAGTCAGACTGATCAAGCAAAGGCATTTGTTGTGCTTCATGATCCACATTTGCTCCCATTTCTTCTCCTTGCATAATGGCACTTTTTTCTCGTGGGTTTTGCTGAATTGTCTCCAAGTGGTTCAGGGGAGTGGAAGTCCTGCCTGGTGGTTGAGGTGGTTCCAGAGGCCCTACAGTGGTAGCCACAGTCCTCCCATCCTCAGGAAGGCTCTCCTCTAGAGGAAGACAGCTTGTGAATTAGACGGGTCACTGAGGTCTTCATGAAAGCCTTCCTGAGAAGTAAGGAGTTCATGGGAAGTGCTGGCTTCCGCTGGATCTGTACTTAAAATAGCAGTTTCCCCTGATGTTGGGTCCTGCACTTGTACAGAAGCACCTTGGTTAGCTGGCTTCTCTACAGAGTCTAGCAGTTTGTTCAGGTTTGCACCAGGACAGTCGTCAGTGGTCACAGAGGCTCCTCCACAAGCACGCTCTCGCTGTGGGCCAGACATTGAAGCCACAGAGGTGAGCTCTGAGGGTAAGACTGGAATGAAGTCCTGAAGCTCAGCTTTTTCCAGATTTTCTTTGATGGGATGAGGATCTATGGGATCAAGTGGCTCCAAGTTTTTGGTACCAGAGGAAGGACATGCTGGAACAGAAACCCCTGTGTTCTCTGTGCTAGAAGATGCTGCCACTCCTCCACAGAGTGGTGCATCTCTTTTATCAAACCTCTGAACAGCCTTTCCAAGGCCATCACTGTGCTCATCCTCCTTGCCCAGTCTTGTCCTGTCATCCCAGTCAGCTTCTCCAACATCCTGACCACTGATGGAAAAGCGGCCAGAGTCTTCTAGGTCTTCTGCCTGGTCAGAGATATGACATGTGTGTGGAGGCACCACTGGAGTTCCACCCACTGGGCTCAGGTTATTTGAGGACAGAGGTCTGAGAGTGGGTGGCTGACATCCAGAATCTGCTTCTGTGGCAGGAGCTTTCAGCAGTACATCCTCACCAGGATGCTGATGCACAGAGACAGGTTCCTCAGGAGGAAATGCTGATCCTGTCTGGTCAGCCAAAAGACCACTCTCCAAATCACGCAAGTCCACATTATGTTTGGGAACAGAAGACATCTCTGACCCAAAAGCTGATGATAGAGCCTCCAGTTTGAGCTCTTCCCTCTGCAGTTGTTGTTTCTGCTCATTTAGTTCTTTGCTTTTCTGATCTTTGGGCTCCAAAGATTTTCCTTTTTCTGGTAGATACTGCTCTTTGCACTCTTTCTTCTCC
>NW_009731595.1:0-19916 GCF_000703405.1 Apaloderma vittatum | reverse complement strand
GCTGAAGTTCAGCCACTGCCTCTTCCTGTGCTGGTTCCTTATGCTGTGAAGTATTCACTTCTTCATTTTTTCTAGCACTATCCTTTACTTGGAAGGCACTCTCTGCTGGAGAGGTAGGCCTGCCCTCTGGTTTTCTGTGCTTACCTTTAAGATTAAGGCATTTGGAAGTGGATGAATTTTCTTCAGGAACCATTACTGTTCCCTGGTCTTTGACTATACTGCTATTCTTTGTTTCATCAGATGAGATGTTTACTTCTGCCTTTAGTGAACTTATCTGACTGTCATCTGCTAAGGTGGAAGACAACTGATGGGAAGAGGAAGACTCTATATTCTCTTCTAAACTGTGGACTGCTCTTATGTTTTCCTTAATATCTTCAGAAGTGCAAGGTTTAGCCATGTCCTTTACTGTATCCTCTGAGGTAGGCTGCTCATCAATTGCAGGTGACACTTTTTTGCTGCTTTGCTTCTGCTCTGCACCACCACCAACCTCCTGCAAAGAATCTGTGGAGGTCTTATCCAGCAATGGTTCAGCTCTGTAATGCCCCTCTGAAATGGTTTTACACACCAAGAAGCACTTGGGTGTCTCTCTCTGAGAGGTAACAGCATCAGCCAAAGGAGATTTTGGATGCTCAGCCTCAGGGTCTGAGCCATGAAAAGCCAGTTCTGCCTGGCACTGAGGAAACTCAGTGCTGAGGTCCACAGCCCCCAGGATAGCATGGCCAGGGGCTGGCCCATCCTGGACTCTGCTGAGAGAAGAAGAGTCCTGGTTGCTTTCTAGGTCAACCAGCTCTGCTTGCCTAAGTTTCAGAGAATAATCTAGTCCATCCTCCTCTAGAAGTACTTCCCCTTCCAATTCTGTGAGTCTCTTTCGAGGCTCTACATCGCCTTGCTCCTTTTCCAGTCCTGCTGGCACTTTTGGCACAGGGTCAGAGGGCCTGCCTAGCATCTCTGCTGCTTTCTCTGGAGCAGAAAGGCGATCCTTGGGAGTGCTGAGCTCCGCTCCCTTTGAGGAGTCAGACAGGCTGGTGCTCATTTCGGCCGATGTGTGAGGAGCATGATGCTCTCTTTTGACTGCTGTAGAATCCCAAGCTTCCCCAGTGGTGCTGCTGGCTTCCGGGGGAGTGGTACCTCCCTCGCCGGCTTCTTTCGATTCCATCAGTGACACATCCTGCTAAAGAAAAATGTATTTTTCTGTTACTACTACAGAACGATACAACATATCTAATTTGCTTAAAAGACTTTCAAAAACAGGTACTAATGTAGACAAGAAAAAGAAAAAACAAAAATACATATTAGTGGGTGATAAGAGTTGGGAAACAAATACCAAGACTGAGAGTAGGCAAACACTCGATGTAAGCTTGCAACATGAGAGAAATGCCAAATTAAAGCTACTAGTGCCTTTTTAGTTTTATAAGCAAAACCAGAAAATTAGTTTGGTCAAAGAGCAGCAATGCCAATCTCTCTGTAATGGCTGCAGCGCAACGTATGAAAAGTCCATGCCTCGCTATCTCAAACCCAAAAGGGGATACCAGCAGGCATTTGGAGAATGAGAAAATCATCAAAATCTCCATTCATTTTGGTAAATGAATACTCAAGACCCCTTCTAGTGGCTAGCAGAGTCTTAAAGATCTCCGATTTCAACAGCAAAAGGCCTGTACTTTGGAGCTGATGGCTCTCTTTACAGATCTATGTATGTATGAACAACACAGGGCCTTATTGCAACTGATCACAGGACTTGATTGTCAAGACACAGGAACACAAGAATTTGACTAACAGATAACTAGGACATGGCACAAGTTATCTGAAGGCTGTAAACCACATGGGTTGAGCAGAGTACCTCTGGTGTGTGTGTGGACATATCTATGGACTACAAAGAGAAACTATATCATCATCTAGTCTACTCTTTTTTTTTTTTTTTTTTTTGCGGGGGGCTGGGGAAGTAATCTCAGCATTGTTGGACAGTTTCCCAAGGGATATAGTGGAAATTCCCATTTATATTGCATTTGAAGTTCAGACATGACAAAGCACTAGGGAATGTACTTTTGGGAAATGTCTGTGAAAAGGATGGTAGAATCTGATTCACTGCTTTTGTGTTTCTGGCTTGTACCTATCCCATTACACACAATCCCTACCTTAAAAGCCATGAGACTCAGACAAACCTTAGTGACTCCCCTCCCCTCTTCTGCCTTAGGACACTCTCTAGCGTTCCAGCCTGTCTTCTCTATTCCCTATGCCCTGCTTATCAGAAATGGCTTATAAATTGCTGTTTTGGCCTGTTTCACATACACCAGCTACTCTTGCAGTCATACCAGAGCTCGTAATTTAGCCCTGAAGGATCTGCTACAACGTGCGATCAGGCTTCCCCTTGCACAAAGCTTCAGCATTCTCCTCCTTCATCCTATCTTACAGATGCTGAAGTTTCCAGATGCGAATGTATGGTCCTGTATCGTTTGGTCAGCAAAAACATTCCACATTTCTTCAAGTAAAAGCTGTTAAATGGCAAAAAAAAGCCACAAGGTCTGGCTCTGGACTATTTGCAAAGCTCATGCAAAAAAACCCAGAAATAAACAAAAAAAACAACCAAACAAACAAAAAAACCACCAAACCCCACTTCCTTTTCTTGCTCAAAACAGACAACCAAATCTACATCCTTTTTCTTTCTCTGTCATTCCCTGCAATTTTAAGTATAGCACTTTTTCCAGAGTTTCAACTGCTATTGTGGGGTGTGTGTAAGAATTTCAACTTGAGAGACTCACAAACAGAGAAAGGAAATTCTTTGCATAGAAAGAGAAATCTTTGAGATCAATGGTGATTTGCTTGTGTTGGAGTGGCTTTATAGTCACGAGTAACTTTTTCTGATCCCATACAGAAAGCAAAAACAATAAGAGCATGATTACACCTGGACTAATCATCCCAGTTATCTCTGTGGCCAAGGCATTGCCTGACCAGTAAGCTGATTTAGCTTGTATTTTCCCTTATGTCAAGTGAAATGGAATGCCTGCTCTGAAAACAGTTAGCCCATGCTCTGGAGTTAGAACTGAAGTATCAAATACACCTTAACTATAATATAGAATTGTAAAATCATTTAGGTTGGAAAAGACTTTTAAGATCATTGTTTCCAACTGTTAGCCCAGTCCACCACTAAATCATGCCTCTAAGCACCACATCCACAGGTCTTCTAAGTACCTCCAGGGATGGTAACTTTCAGTGAAGAAATTTTTCCTAATATCTAATCTAAACCTCCCTGGTGCAACTTAAGGCCATTTGCCTTTGTCCTATTGCTCGTTGCTTGGGAAAAACAGATTGACACCTGCTTTTTCTGGCACGTACCTGTTTTGTGAACTTTTGTCTTCTGATCCAAAGACCATAAGCCTTTCACAAGATGCTAAGGGGGTTTGTGTGTACTGCTGCAGTGCAAGGAGAGAAAGAAGGTACAGAGTGGGTCAGCAGACCCTCAGTGGCCGCTTAACCCCTACAAAGAGACCTGTAGCTGTGGAGGGCTGGACTCAATGATCATGGTAACTCCTTCAGCCATTTCTTCTCAAGTGCCATCAGGAAACATTGTGTTTCTAGGCAGTGCACAAATACAAGGACAGTAATTTCTCCAGCACAAATGCTTCTTAATCATGGGGACTGTCACCATCTTACAGCTTGCTTTTTTTTTCTTTTAATTGGAAAAAAAATGAGTTAACTTTGTTCTTGCATATTTCTTCTCATGTAAACTTTAGTTTTTGTTTATATTGAAAATATATTCTTTCTTACAAAACCCAAAGCTGGGATTATTCAGCAATTTGGACTTCTTCTCCAAGTGGTGAGCAGCTGTAAATAGTTATAATTTCAACAAACTAAGTTTCAAAGAGATATGTCCATTCAGAGAGTTCCCATGAGGCTTCTGCCACATCTTACTGTTCTCAGACAATAGTAGACTACTTTGGTGCCGCTAAACTATCTTTTGAAGCTGTTGCATTTGGGAAGGCACAGGGCTGTCAGGAAGAAGCTCCAGCAGAGAAACAAGAGAGCTTGGCAGAGCACAGTACATAGCAGGGTCATAAATTTGTAAGCAGCCACCTCGTTCCAGGCAGCATCAACTTTGCCTATGTTGTCCCCGTTAAGTACGCCTACACCTCCTTTAACAGAGGTTCCATGATCATGTCAGATCACTCTTGTGTTAAATTGTCTTAGCTCTTCAAGCTACCCAACTCGAGTCTCCCCTGCTGCATGACAAGAAGTACTACTTCTCACAGCTAACAGACAGTTTTCAAAAATGGGCTCCCCGGGAGCAGAGAGACTGTTTAGGGAGATGGGTGATCCTGGACACAAGCTGATAACTAAGGAAGGTGATTTCCTACTACTAAAGACAGGATGGCCTGTAAAGGTCTGAATAGCAAGATCCTCAAATTCAAGCCCACACTCTAAGAAGAGCTTTTTCTCACTGTGCTGTTGCAGATGTACACAACACTGAATTTCCTCAGCTCAGAGACACAGTTTCCACTTCCCTGGCTCTGTTGCAAGGGATTTGGACAGGTGAAAGGACAAGTTTAAAACTGCATTTGGAGCAGTTCCATGATGATACTGGGAGACAGGGTAGAGGGAGGTGCACAGCAGATCAACACTGGAAGCTGCCAAGTGAGATTTGTCTCATCGTATTACTGCCAGGTGTTTTTGCACACCTCAGGGAGAGCAAGAGAGAAGCTTTGGCAAGTGAGGCAGGAGAAGGAGCAGGCAAACCTTCTGCAGAGACAGTGGGGGAGGACTTACACATCTAGTCAGGGAAACAGTTAAGCTCCTGCTTGAAGGCTTGTGCACTGTAGTGAAAGGCGCACACGTGTCTGCAATAAGGATTTCATGGAGATGAGAGAGGAAATAATACAACAAGACTGACTACACCTGTAGCCTTCACATAAAGAAGAAGAGCTACATACAAGAGCCCAGTAGTTACCAGAAGAGATTGCCTGGGGAACACTGCCATGTTATGCTCGCAATGCAAGTCAGCTTGATCCTCCACCAGAGGAGGGCCCAGGAGACCCCCAGGAGCTGGGCTAGCCAAAATAAACTTTCAATTAGCATTTGCAGTTGGGCCAGTAACGTGAAAGACAAGCATACAAGAGCCTATCTGGCAAGTGCCAGCTTCTAGGAGGCTATACAAACCTCCCCAGAAACTTCACCGTTACCACACTTGGGGTTTACTGATCCTTCAAGTCTCTCTGAATTAGATATTAAATTTGCCATCATTTCCTCATATGCTCTGACTCTATTTGTCAAACAAGGTGATCTGATGTCCCCTGTTGCAATAAAGCTGCCATACTCTTCTCCCGAGAGGGCCTGGAAATCCGGGAGTTCAGCTCACATGGACCCAACTTGTCAGTGACTCTGGGTGCACAAAAATCACTGCAAGCTGAAACTGTGAGAGGGTGCTGCTGGCTGCATGCCAGCAAGAAAACAAAGGGGCACTGCTTGGTCATACTGCAGCAGGGAGAACAAAATTTGAGAGGGGAAGGGTGTGGAAGGTGGCTAGATAAGCAAAAGAGCACAGCAGTGAAAGCCCTGCTGGACAAAGCAATTCCTGCAATGATGCATGCCTTCATCCACAGCTTTCCCAGATTACAAAAGGCAATGTGAATGTCAGACTTCCTTCCAGTGTGGGTTAGTTCACCTGGATAGAGATGACAAACGCTTCTAGTTTTAAATAGAAAGTACCTCACCTTCCCTCCTCCAGCAAACAAGAAAGGAGAAACATAACAAGTGCCGTCAAGCACAGACAAGCCCTTCAGCCAGCCAGGAAACAAGGCAACACAGAATTAAGCGGAGCCCTGATCTCACTCTTCCTCCAAAAGTGGGGAGAGGCCTAGCTTTCAGCGTGCCATCTTCACCCTTCCTGTGTGGTACCTCTCGTCTGGAGAGGAGAGGCCACGCTTTGCATCCAGCCCCTCCTGCTGCAGGCACTGGGGTGGCCCACACGCACAGGCTGCTGCAAACACTCTCGCCGGCAGAGAAAGCCCTGCCCTGCAACGACGCTCCTCTCCCTGGCTCTGTCACTCTTCACCCACGCAGCAGTGAAAGCTTCTGGCCGTGAGGGCCAGTCACAACTGCTATAGACAAGGACATTGATTTAAACAGTGTGGACAAGGCCACTGATTTTCTTATTAAAACAGGGGCATTCCCAAGCAATCCATTGCTTGGGCATATCATTGCTGGCACGGCCACAGCTTGGTTTAGAAACGCCAAAGCTAGCATTAAGTGCTGCAGCTTGGACAGGAAAGAGCTCTGTGTAGGCTGTAACACCCACCCAAAGGGCAACAACACTGCCCTGAGGCCCTCCAGCTCAGCTTAATCATATCCATCTTACAGTTCAGATAGACTGGAAAAGGAGTTAGGTCAGCGGGACCTAGCTCAGATACTGCCTTTCTGCATACAAAATCCAGAGCTCACCATGCAGGAGAATTTCCACCAGGTACCTTCTGTCCCAGGAGGCCACGCTTCCCTTTCAGTTCGGTGAGACACTCAGGAAAGAGCTTAGTGCGACTGCTCTAACACAAAGTCTGCCCTACCACAGGCCTAAATATTTATTATGGTGCAGCTACTCATGCCATGCTTAGGGCCTGCTTTCTCAGCTGGATGCTCCCTTCACGTGAGAGATGCCCACTGCGTGTATTCCTTTGCAAAGGAACAGCTACTGATCTTTAAGCACCAGCCCTGGGCTGCTCTATCACTGTACAGCCCATCGAGAGGGGTGAAGGAGTGGGGTCAAAACTGTTGAGCTCAGGAAAAGATTACACAGGGCACTAGAGATAAGAACGAAGGAGGGAAATAATGTTACATGGAGACAGCTTTGAGGGTACAGAGAGCAGATGGAACTTGCTGAAGGAAAGAACATATAGAATAAGAAAAGCAATCCAAAAAGGTACATGCCAAAGCAACATCAAACCTACTGCTGTGCTATACGGTCCCTATGTGGTTAGTATTCTGGGAATTAAGAGCCGCCTGAAGTGTTTTAGACTGAGGAACAAGAAACGAACCCTCTGAGCTGTTACTGAAGCTTGAGGGAAGTGAATGAGACCTCCTCATCATACTAGTGCAGACAGTTTGCCTGAGTTTTAATACTTCCAGTAGCATCTTACTAGCTTTAACTCATGGTAAGCACACTCAAGATATACCAAGCCTATTAATTACCTAATGATTTACCAATTGAGAAAAAAAAAAAAAGATACCTCTCCTACACTTGTTTCCATTTAAGTAGATTATAATACTTAATGCTAATAACAACAAAAAAAAGCCAGAGAAACATCACTTTGGGTAGAATAAAATTTCACCTTGGAAATTTTTTGCCAAATAGCAAGTGAAGACCGTGACTCGGTTTACACACTGCATTTCCCAGAGATGCAATAAAAATTATTTGAGCCTTAAGATAATGTGGAATCACCTGCATATTGAAAAGTGTGGTTCACTTTAGGCAGAGCTTAAGTTTTATATTCATAAGAGCCTCAGATAAGCCTTGATATCCTGCATTCTTCTAGTACGGGAACAAACGAGAATGGTGCACGGTTCTCAGCGCGGAAGCTTAGTAGAAAGACTGCTGACACTAATGGGCAGACAGAGGAAGAATTCCCACTGTGAAAGCAAAGTTCTGAGTCACTGTAAGTTGCTCTATGCAGGTCTCTCTACAAACTCTAGGGATGAGATGACCAACAGAAACATCTGGGGCACAAAAGGAGGCAAGGACTTCTGAGATGTACGCGCTGTATTTTTTTTCATGCAGTGTTGGCTGCTAGCAGCTTGCTATACATATTCCTAGATAGCAGGTTTGCTGTAAACTACAGGAGTTTCCAGTTTCTCTTTAAACAGTGATTCAGGACCTAGATGGGAGAGGTTCTCCAGTTAGCAGCAGAAATTTCATAGTCTCTTACAGTGCTACAGAAGCATGAGCCAGAATCCCACGCTGCTGTTTTTGAGTCTCAGATTAAAGAATGCTAATGTTTGCACCAAACCATTTTGACACATGCAAATGCCATTAAAACATCAAAGGGCTTGGAAACACACTTGAAAGCTTGGCCTTGCCCAGACTGCACGGTGGAACCATTGCTGAGCACAGCTGTTGTCACGTTACCTGTACCGGTTCTGAGCACAGTTAAGCTACAGAGAGATAAGACTGAACAATGTCCAGCAAACTAAATGGACAAGCTGTCCTCCCCTGCAGAAAGGGCCTCCGGAGTCACCCTGTCTGATGTTCTTGGCAAATATGTAATATAACCTCTTTCACAGCCTGATCAGGTTCCACCTTGAAAACTGTAAGACTTGTTGCCACTACCCATAGCTGTCAGCCCTGCAGTGCAGAAGGTACAAAGTTGGAAGATTTTAGCACAATGGGACAATCGATAAGCTACACAGCAAAATACTCCTCACCATAAACATACTGGCAAAATGCCCCTTTTGTATCAACAGGTAAAGCATATGCTATGCAACCAAAGCAATTCCTAAAATACCAACAAAACTGCGCTGAGATGTCACACCACGCCAATGACTTCTATTGGCACAGCTTCATCAGCCATAACAGCTGGATCTGCAGCAGAAATCTGTACTATGGATCTGGCTTCAATATAGTTAGTACCACCAACTAGAGATGACAATAAAAAAAATATGGTGATCAACATACCATAAAATAGCAACAAAACCAAGATTTTTTTTAACACTTTTTTATTTTTAAATGGGGGGAAAAATGTTATGAGACATATCATAATTAAAAATACTTAGCAATACTGTAACAGGGATGCAGCTTTGTACCAAAAATTGCAGGTAAAGGGAAAAAAAGGAAAATCTGCCCAAAAGGGATGTGGGGAAAATGGATTTTGGTACAATCTTCCCCTACCCCAGCTTTTCCATTCTTTCTTGGAAATTTAATTAGCATACTTAGATCGAAGCAGCTAACAAGCACAATGAGATATGCTTGCTATCGGGAGCAAAAAGTATTAGATATAAGTAAAATATTATAAGAAATGTAAATGTGGGAAAGCACCAGTGAGGACCCCTTCCCTCTCCCCGTGGAAAAATAGCTTCACACACCCAAAGCCACAGGAATTGTGTGGGTGCTGAATAGGAAGGTACTAATGCAAACACATGGAAAAACTTGTTGTTACTCACAGCATAATGCCTGCATGGCCAACTGGCATAGGTTTACTGTGCACATTACAGTATTTTCTGGTTTTCATACAGCCCCACTTCCTAGAATCATGTGGTTATGTGAGAACTTTGGCATACAATTAAGAAAAAATGCATGTCTGCCCTTTAATGGGCGTGGAAAAGGCCTGCAAAACAAAGTATGGCTCAAAAATTGGATCTTGCTGTCTGGCTTTACCTTATTTTATTTGGTTTTAAGCCAAAATGATAAGTCATAACTGGTAACTAATGAGAGAAAGGGCAACTGCCTCTTCCCCCTCTGCCTGATTAGTAGTTAGGACTGATGGCACTGAACCTGTTTGCAGAATATTTAGACCTGATCCAGTGAGCTACACGAACTACCAGAAACTAAAAGGCTGGCAAAGAAACATGCTGTGGTATAACTGGGTTAAAAAAGATGATTAATCAAATTTGTCAGGCCATATTTAGGCATTTGCTGATATACGGCAAAGTTCATTTGTTTATGGTCCAGTCCTAGAAAGATGAAGAGCTCCTTCAATTCCTTGTGCCACCGCCGACTGTACAAACCATCCAACACCACCTGGAATCGGGTCCTAATAAATTTCGATCAAGACTTGATGCAGCACCCTGAAATCTAGAACAGATGAAGGCAATATCCAGATTATGGCAATCCAGGTTGTTGTCAGTCTTCTCGCATGTGCCAGTGTGGCCATGATCATACGTGAGCCAGCTCGAGGTGTTACCTAGCCAAAAAAACAACCCAGAAGCAGAACGATGTGAGCAGCCACAAAAGTGTGACACAGGAGGTTTTTTTTAAAAAAAAAAAAAAAAGTTAAATATAACAGCTCCCTGCAGTAGCTGTACGTGCAGAAGCACAAGCTGAAGCAGCAACCACAGGGAGTGGAAAGCAACAAAAGTCTAGTTGATGGGCCAGTGAGCAGGAAAGCAGAAACCTGGACTTAGACCTAAGTTATGGTGAAACCACACCCAGGAACTATAAGCAAGTCTCTGATGCTCCATTGTAGGTGTCTTGCTGCGTGTGACTGCCAAGCGCTTCAAACACAGAAACAGGTGCACCCTCACCAGCCCACACCGAACAGAAACAGCAGAGCAGGGAGATTCTAAATTTTCAGTACTGGCCCTCTGCTAGGAACAGGTTAGAAGCAAGCACTATGGGAAAAGGGATATTCTAATTGGATTTACAACCATTTCCAAAGGAGTAATTATTTTAAGGTGTAATGTTCCCTTGTCTCATTGCCACTGACTCTGCTGCTCCTGTGAATCCAAACACAGCTTTCTCTCCTCAGCAAAGGACTGGGTTTAAAAGGACATTGCACGGCAGCCAGACAAACTTGAAGGAGCCAGCCCCCTGTGAGCAACTCTGAAAACAAGTAACAACATGAAGGAGATGCTAGGAAAAGCCCTGGAAACCTCCTGAATCCCTCTGCAAAGTCTCACATGCAAATATTCCAAATGGAAGGGGATGGGGGGCATTTTGTGTGACCTTGTCTTTCAGAACTTGCAGTGAAAAGTTGGTATAAATCAAGGTTTTAAATGGTGTAACTGATACATATCAGTCTTGTGAAATGTTTTTTGTAACTAGCTTCACCAATTACCACTACCTTATTTCAACGTTTATAGTAGTAATTACAGCTCACAGATGCTGTAGTTAAGATTTCGCATTAGTTCCTAATACTGTAATTAACATGGCATATTATAAAAATTAAAAAAAAAGAAGTAGAGCCCTACAGGTACAATCTTAAAAAAAATAAAATTAAGCAATAACACAGCCAGATCAACAATACTGATATTCTCTACTTCAGCAATATTTCCCCTTATTTGTCAATGGAGACTAATTATGCTCATGTACTTTCACATGCACTACAGCTCCAAGTCTGTACTGATTTAAAGCAGCAGCTTAGGAATATCAGTAGCATTTCTGTGATGTACTAATTACAGCATTTTTCCCACTTTAATAATTAAAAGAGTTTCAATGAATAAGGAACTACTAAAGATATTTTAATCTTTCCTCCCTCCATATTCACTTTTCTGCCTAGGAACGAGGGAGCAGAGTCTGCTTACCACCACCACCACCCTTGAAGATTTCCTCAAATAGTACCCCTTGATGGCTCCACAGCTCTTCAGATATTAGCTGAGCAGTTAAAATCCTCAAATTGCCCTGCTTTGGCAGTCTTTGAAGGCATCAACTCTGACTCTCGACTAGCCTGCGGCTTCCTTTTCCTCAACCCTGTGGCATGTAAAACTCTTTTCCTTCCCAGGTCCCACCCTATCAGATGGCGATGAGGTCTGTGCGCCTTAAATTCAAGCTCATGACTTCAGTGTGCTAGTGAGAAATTAGAACATGAGGCAAGTTAACACCTAACAGTCATCGTGGCTAACAGTGTAACACAGACCCAATACAATTTCCTTTACCTCTTTTACCACATGATCACAAAATAGCGCCGGCTCCGGCTGAGGAATGCCAAGTCCTTGGTTCACTCGCATCCACCAACCTACGGAAGCATGCATGCTATATTCTAATTGGAGTTGTGCATACTTTAGCATGAATTAGAAACTTCCCCTGGGAAGCTATAGGCACTAGTTAAATGAAATCTAAGACTCAGCTCACTGTCTCTCCCATTACCTGCAACACACTTTGATCAGTGGAGCATAAACAAACACGTAAACATCCTATGTCTCCCAAGTTCAATGAGATACAGCAGAGTTCCTCCAGTTCAACCTCACAGGCAGCTCTTGGTCTTAACTTCTGCCACTGCCCATCAAAGTCACCTAAACAAGTTTATTGGACTTGGCAAACAGCAAAATGCTTCGCTGCACTTAAAAAGAAAATCACTACAGGCAACAGCAAAGACTATGATCTGGTATGATTGCTATAGTTTGGGAAAGCTAAGAGCAACAGAGGTGCTTGAAGGGGGAAGGACTGGGAGGGTACCAGGAAAGAGGCATGGGTGTCAATGGACCATGCCCGAGAGGGAGAGAAGAATCAGAGCTCTCCTTAAGAGCCTTCTCCCCAAACACCCTCCTGTATGGAAAATGTGTCTTCATTCTTACCTCTGCCTGACTGAAGCACTTGAGGAACCCAGCTTTCAGCACAAATGTTTGCTGACAGTAAATACCATAATATTTCATCAATACTGAACCCAGCACCTCGCTTCTTTGGCATGTGGTCATCCAGCTGGTCAGTGCATTAGTGGACAGGCAGGGCAAAGGGAGCGACTTTTTCAAGTCCCCAGCTCAGCAGGACAGAGGAACTGCAAGCGAGGCAGACATGTGAGGACAAGGTGAGAAGACAAGCAAGGTCCCACCTTGCAGCAGGCTGAGCAACAGGCAGAGGTAGCGGTCCTTGCCTAGGAGGGGCAGCAAAGCAGGAGGGTTTAACAACCCAAGTCCAACCATCGTTTAATAAGCAACGGCTCTGCCTCTTCTCGGCAGCAGATCCTGTGGCACTGACAGCTGTATTGGTTATGACTTATTGCCACAAGGCTGTTGAGGCAAGGAACAGCGACACACATCTCAATGTGACAAATCTACTCCGTCACCCTTGGCAGCATTTTACACAAGAGGTATGACACAGATCATGGTAGATCGACTCCCAGGAAGCAATTGCATTAAAGAAAGTGCGATTACAGCTATACCCACAGCAGGAGATATTAGTATTACTGCTTTTGTTGCACACATAGGAAACACGCTGCACTCCAAACTTTTGGCTCTTCCTGCTCTACTGGCATTTACGCAAACAGAAGGTGATAAAGATGCACCCATAGGACTGCTGTTTCAAGTCTTGGCTCTACTAACAGCTACAGCTTATGAACAGTTAAACACAGTTGAGGGCACCTAGAAATTTGGAACTAACAGGTCCATAAAACAAAGCCGTTTTAATCACTAACATAATAACATAATATAGGCTGAGACGGGAACACATATGTTAGGATACTAGGGGCTGTCCTTCCTTCAATTGCCCACTGCGAACATTCATTAAAAGAAGGATCTACAGAAGGCTTAGACTATAATTACTTTTTTCCAAAGCAACCAAGAACTGTGCCTTTATCCCCAGACCTTGTCCAGCAGAATCAACAGTTCCTAGTTCTGGCAGTTTCCAGCAGTTTCTGGCTATCTGAGGGCCATCTGTGCAGCTGTGGCAATACTAACCCCTCCTACCTCACAGACATGCTCTATCCGAGGATTAGTCAGGGAGTGGCTGCTCAGCACACTGAATATGCAAAGCCCTGTTACAAACTCTCTATCTGATTGCAACCATAAACAAAGTGTTATTTAAGCAATTCTTTCACTAACAAAAATATACTGACTGCCCATTCTGTTCCCTCCTTCTATGCCTTTGCCTCCACACTCTTCAAGATACAAAACACATTACTAAGATATTTTCCTTTCATGATGCAGAGACGCTTAGTACAAACAACAGATACATTTTTAACACAAAGTATTGTCCATCATTAGTTGTTTCATCTTCTTTTGTGTCAGTGTTACTCTGGTATCATACTTGGTGTACTGCAAGGATCTCATTGCCTAGTCAATGAAAACCCCTGCCCCATAACCTCACATATCTCAGGTATTCACAGTTGTCAATGTCTCACTGTGTCCACATTCAGGTGAGACCCCTTCTGCAATTCCACCAATTTTACAAACTTAGGACATAAAGCATTGGATATTTCTTGCTACCTCTAGGCACAAAACTGTACCTCTCTACCAGAACATTCTTTAACACCAAGTTAGTGGTTTTCTACATACTTACCTCAGCATGTCTGTATTTGGCTCCTGAACCTGTCCGTAGTTTGTGGTTTCTTTTTCTTTAAAAGCACTTTGTCCACTCTTTTCCACTGTCTACCAAACTTTGTACAATTACATCTTTTAAATTAACTTTTTAGTAAAAATGATGCTGTGCACAGAGTGAAGGAAGAATGGCTCTGGTATGTCTAATAACACTCACTGGGCAACTCAGTTGTCATGATTTTTCTACACATGCAGCCACAATTTGAAGCTGCTTTTTATGGCCTTGACCTTGCCTTATGACTGGTCAGAGCACACACTAGTGACATAACTGGCATGCCCAGCCTTGCTCTTCCAGGATAAGGCACATTTCATTGCTCCAGCACACAACTAAATTGCTCATCTTCCTTTCTCTGCACCTCTCTGAAATGAAACAGCTTGGTTTACTCACCGTGCAGGGGCAGGAATGTAATGGTGGACTGTACAAGCACTGTCAGAGGAAGGCTGCCTTCCCAGGTGGCACAGGACTCACCAAAGTGAGCAGCGTTGACCCTGTGTTCACAACAACTCCTTACAGCTTCCTTTTTAGTACCAGTCATGCACTTTAGGAGAATATCCCCTCTTCCCAGTGGTGCTCAGGGATGATGATGAAAGCAATCGTGTAGTAATGTATTATTTTCCATCCTTCAGCACAGCACCAGAGGGTGTTAAGAAATGACTGGGCAACTTGAGGGGTAATCTCATCTCTCTCAATCACTTGCATATTTAGGAAGACACCATGACCCATCGTTTGCTATAAAAACAGGGATACTCCAACTTCTCTTTGCCTGTCTCCCCACAGCATCCTCCCTCTGCTGAAATTTGTCAGAGATAGAGTCTTGACAGTGTTGTCTGCTGTACGCAAACTTCTCAGTGCCATCTCCACTGCTCATCCTGAGCTTCTTCTTGTCTATACCTGAAACATGCCTTTCCAGGAGAAAATACCTCTCCTGGGGATGGGTAGAGAAGAGAGAGAGAAGTGCATCATTCTAAAAACACCCATAAGATCCATCAGCTATATTTTACTCAGTCTCAAGCCTGAAATACCTCCATGTACAAAGTAAGTTACAGAACAAGAGAGATGCAAAGAAACAACGAACAACAGGAAGAGTTGTTTGAACCATCTGCAATACCAACAGTCAGGACCAAAACCTCACCATTCTAAATACTGTGCAGTGGGACACCATCCCTGTCCTGCAGGTCTGGGCAGTATACTTGGAACATCTCCTCTATAAATCTTTTTTAAAGAGATACACACTGCAGCTTCTCAGCTTCACTGCTATCAACCTGGCAGTCCTGACCTGTAAAAATAGAGATCTCTGAGTACTTCAGAAAGGAGATTGACTCAAACATTGCAGCTAGATTACATTTCATAGGTCTAGAGTTACCCTCAGGTGCCTGCACCATAGAATACCTACACCAAAATTTCTGCATCTAAACAGAAGCTCGTGCTTAATCCATGCCAAAACGATTTTGCCTAGAGACTAGACCCACTAAAGACACAGTTACAGCATCAGAGCTTTGCTAGGCACTGACATGGCTAGGGCATCCTTCCTTCTCCTGTGAAATGAAGCATACCAGCAAAGCTATTCTTACTTGTGTACTCTTACCAAGTTCCCATTAGCACCTCTTCACAAGACAGGAATCTGCAGTAAAGACATGAGGGCCCAGTGAAGATTTATGCTATTCAGAGAATATATGTAGGCACTTTCGATCACTACACCTGTAAATTTTTGAGAGCATACATTCCATAAAGCTTACACATGCTTATTTTCTTCTTGCCACCTCTCCTCCTGTTACTGGTGTGAGCGTTAGTTTAGCACTGAAATGGGGATCCATTTCTGTTATTAAGTGAACACGCAAATGTAGCCATTGCAGCCACCTCGTGGCAGCTGTGAACAACGACTGGGTCCAACAGGTCACAGATCTGCTTGTAACTCAGACTCTACCTTGCGCCATATGCCCCCTGATTATCTCAGGGCTCCTGCGATCTCAACGAATCGTGCCCCGACATGACCGGGATCCTAATCTCCTCACCTCTAGAGAAGTGTATTTTGGGCCCATAAACTCTGCTTCACCGATGCGTTGATGAAGCAGCTGCTGTCCCTCACCTCCTCCTCCTCCAGCCACACCCTGTGCAAGGCTGGGTCTGCTCACCAGCCTGTGACTCTGCTCCACCCACGGGTAGCAGATGCAGGGGATCCCTCTGGGCACCAGCTCAGTCTGACCCAGGTAAAGATTTTGAAATTTTTTTCTATGCATCAGGAACTTCAGCACTGATCACACTCCGAGCACCAGCAAGACCACGGGCAGCGGACCTCACGCACAGAGCACCTGTGTGCAGTTAGATGTTTGATTTCAGGCTACAAAGAGGTAGTTGGACATGTGGATGTCACACACTTCTATGTATGTGACTTACTGCAAATAGGGTACATTCTCAGGAAGCTAATTTATGGCCAGCTCTGCTTTAATGCAGTACTCTCTGAGCAGCAGGTCCATGTGCTTCCTCCCACTCCAGTTCACTTCCTGCATACTATCCAACTACAGTTTCTACAGCCACTCCTCCTCGACCTCTTCTAGCATCAGAACATGCTCTCTTTTGTATACATTTTCATATGTGTATCTATTTACATACATACATTTGTACACATCACAGTAATCACCTTCCCCCCTTCTAATTTTTTCCCATTATCAAAACCAATAGCCCTCCCCCTGACCTTGCACTGAACTTGCACTAAAGTCATGGGAATTTCTTCTTTGACTTCATCTAGCTGTAATCCAACCCCAAAAACCGTGCGCTCAGAACTACTCCCCACCACAGGCTCAGTTCCACGGCCCCTGCAGAGTTCAGCATCGTACTTGAAGGAACAGCGTTTAAAACAATAGTTGGGGAATGGATTTTGTCCCGGTAAACTAATTCCTTTAGAAGAGCAAGAAAACTGGAGTCACTTGTTAACAGAAGAGACAAAATTAGCAAAGCTTTCCCAGAAGGGTACCCCACCTTGCTTAAGCGCTGAAAACCACGGGAAAGCTCACATCTAGAACGCACAATGACATTGGCTTGCATCTTTTCTGCACCGATGAACCTCTCATAGGTATCAGTATATCACAGAGCTTGTTCTTTGCACATTAAATGCTGTTTCCTAGACAAAGTCTATTCCAACACACAGTTCTTAACCAAAGACATAAATGCAGCTGAGCTAGACCCAGTCTTGGCTAAACTCCATTCTTACAAGGCACACAACAGAGTTTGCTACCAAGCAAATCAGTGCAGTTATTCTAACACATCTTTTGCAAAGGTAAGGCAAAAAAATACATTAGCTTCTACTAAGATTTACAGTAAAGTATGCTTGTGACAATTCTTGTATCTCAAGCCTTAGTTTCACAAGCTCTTCAGCTTGCCAAAAGGAGTCTCATCCTGTGACCTCCTTATTCCCATCGCCACATTGCACTTTGTCCTTCAGCAGCCCAGGCATGCATGGGATCTCACAACAAACCAGAGCATCAAACTGACGTGGATGACAACAGGTAGGCATGACGGCTTCTTTTAACGACAGTGCCAGCTGAGAGGATTTGTGCAACCGCAGCCTGTTTATCCGAGTGCAGATGTGTAAGAACTCAATGTATGACTCCTTCTTGCCTCCAATCTGGCACAGGCATGGGGCTTCCACTGAAAGAGGTAGTCCCTCTCTGTGTATCTGTCTCATTCCCAGTGGCATGCTACCCTTCCGCATCAGACCTAGTAACGTCTGGTCACAGAGCAGGCTGACCCAACTGCCAGACTCAAAAGCTGTATTTTTCATTCAGGGAAGGGAGTTAATTCTCTGTGGAGCAGTGACTGAATGGATTTGAGGCCATTTGGTCACTAGATCTGAACCAAGGGAAGAAGCAGGAGCTTGCAGTCAGGACTGCATGAGAACTGGATGGTTCCTTCAGCAGCAGTCTGTAGTTGTGCTGAATTAACCATCACGTGAAGCTGTACTCCAAGCAACACAATTTATTCAATTACATTTTCCTGAAAGCCCTGTCTACACACAGACAGCACAGACAGGTGCACTTAGCTGTTGCTCTAAATTATACCGGTCATCGTAAGACTAAAGCTCCATGATTGCCTCTTCCCAGAAGCAAGAGGTTAGCACAGATAACAGGTGTAAGCTTATGGGACAATAACACATCTTTTTTCTGGAATGTGTCATCCCGGCAGCAACAGGCTTCCTGATCTGGCATGAAAATTTATAGCAAGACTTTGTGGTTAGGAACCTGGCTGGACAGACTGAGATAAGAAATTAGTGAGGGTAATCAGTTGTCGGAATAATTCACCTGGGGAACCAGTGGAGTCTATCACTTGATATCTTGAAATCAAGACTGGGTACTTTTCTATGAGATTTTTGGAGTGATAACCCAGTAGTGATAACCAGCTGGGAATGTAAACACATGCCAGGGGTCAGAATAAGGCATCTGTCCCAAAACGGCTGATACTGTTAATATTAACTATGTGATCACCTTGCAGAAGAGCGAAACAATTTCCCTCTGTACAGCCCAAGCACCAAAACAATACAGCACAATCACACTTGCACTCAAGACACTTTCAAGCACTTCATTACAAGATACAAGGGGTGTTCAGTGGGGACCTGCAAAGCTGAAAGGAATTACAAAGCTTAGTAGGCATGACTACTGAAGTAAGTTAGCTATGCATCATTTAACTAAACAGTAACTATGTCGCAAACATCAAACTGGACAGATACCAAATGACAGAAAGCTTAATAATTCTTAGAAACAAATATTCCTGGGGGAAAGGGAGGGGAAAATTGTTTCCAACTATATTTGAATGCCCTTGCAGGTTGATTTTTAAATTAATGGAATAATCATAGAGAGTGAACATACTTTGCACAAATACAAACCAATTAAATAAAACAGCCCACTTTAAACCAGACTCCAAAGCAGAGTAAGTTAAAAAAGGAAAAAAAACTTAGCAAAACTTGTCTCTTTATCACTAGAAAGTACTTAAAACTAATGAACTGCAAGAAGGGAGAAGCCTCCATAGAACAGGAGCAAGAACATCCATCTAAAGTTAAGAAGGACGAAATAAAGGTCCCAGAGAGATGATTCTTAGAAGCAAAATCAGTATGCACAAGAGGTTCCCAGAGGAAGCATTTGAGTCCTACTATTTCAGACAGCAGTAACAACGGACTTCAGCAAGTGCACCAAACTCAAGCCAAGTTGCTCGTTGTCACTAGCAATTAAACCACCGTGTAATGCCACTCACAGATTTATCAAGATCACCAGGCTACTGTGTAGACAGCGCAGTACAAATGCTACCCTCAATCATGAGTTGGTAAAAGGAGGTTCTACAAGGAAGCCAGCTGAGCATTCTAAGTATTAATAGTAATTGAGAATTAAGAAGAATTTGGATTTGGTACAACTTTGAGCCTGATTTACAGATGCCTCCTCCTTACCCAATTCAGCTGCAGTTTTGAAATCTGGGTCACCCATACATTATTTTTCCAAACGAAGCCACCTCCCTCCCATGCAACTCTTTAAAAGGACTCTGCCCTTATCCAAGCCATCTCCAACAAGCTACGTAGGCTATGAGAAACTCCAAAAGACCAGAGAATTGGGTCACAAAACTTCATCAACACGTTACAGATGTGGCTTGGTCAGAGAAAATCACGCACGCAGCTCAAGGAGAAGCCAAGAGCATCGACATCCAGCAGCCCCTTCACGAAGCCTGCAACAAACCAACACAAATGAACTTGGATCTCCTTCCCTGCCTTTGTACTCCCTACCAGGTTTGATCCAGGTTTTATTCAACCTCTGGGAATAAACGAAGCATCACACACAATGGTAGCATGGGTGCTAGGGGGAGGACGAGTCTGGCTAAAGAGCCAGGGCAGCCCAAAAGACCCCTCGGCAGGTTGTTTGGGGCCATCAGAGCTGCTGCAGTGGCTATGGCTCTGAAGCGACTGCAGCAGGGAGACGGGAAGCGGAGCACCGGGCAG
>NW_009731594.1:569-1142 GCF_000703405.1 Apaloderma vittatum | reverse complement strand
GAGAGGCCCCCCTGGTCCCGGACGACCGCACCAGGGCTCCGCTGTAGAGGGCTGCGGGCGCCGGGCCGCGCTGCAGCGAGCATTGCCTCCGCCCTGGGAAACCGTTTCTTTTCTTTTCCCTTTTCTTTTCTCTTTTCTTTTCCCTTTTCTTTTCCCTTTTCTTTTCCCTTTTCTTTTCCCTTTCTTTTCCTTTTTTCTTTTCCTTTTTTCTTTTCCTTTTTTCTTTTCCCTTTTCTTTTCCCTTTTCTTTTCCCTTTTCTTTTCCCTTTTCTTTTCCCTTTTCTTTTCCCTTTTCTTTTCCCTTTTCTTTTCCCTTTTCTTTTCCCTTTTCTTTTCCCTTTTCTTTTCCCTTTTCTTTTCCCTTTTCTTTTCTTTTCTTTTCTTTTCTTTTCCCTTTTCTTTTTTTTCTTTTCTTTTCTTCTCTGTTCTTCTCTTTTCTTTTCTTTTCTATTATTTTTCAATCTATTTCAATCTACAACCTTTCCTTTCCTTTCCTTTCCTTTCCTTTCCTTTCCTTTCCTTTCCTTTCCTTTCCTTTCCTTTCCTTTCCTTTCCTTTCCTTTCCTTTCCTTT
>NW_009731594.1:0-243 GCF_000703405.1 Apaloderma vittatum | reverse complement strand
TCTCTTCTCTTCTCTTCTCTTCTCTTCTCTTCTCTTCTCTTCTCTTCTCTTCTCTTCTCTTCTCTTCTCTTCTCTTCTCTTCTCTTCTCTTCTCTTCTTCTCCATTAACTATCACCATATAATTGGGCTCTGGGCTGACGTTTCGTTTGTAGCTGGCTCTCCATCGAATTTCGAAGATAGTTTTTATTATTATTGTTGTTATTTGATCGTTTTCGATCCGGTCCGTGAGGAGGATCGCCTGGC
>NW_009731593.1:1535-11389 GCF_000703405.1 Apaloderma vittatum | reverse complement strand
CTTGATGATCTTAAAGGTCCTTTCCAACCGTTATGATTCTGATTCAAAAACGTTTCCGTTTTGAATTCCAAAGTTCCCTACAACTCAAAACATTTTTAATGCAGCCTGTCCAATGAGAGAAAATAAATGCTATCTAATGACATTTGTATCTACTCACAGTTTACAATCATTAAGGATACTCTTTAACATGATCATAGGCTGCTTTACTATGTCATCATAATAAGCACTGGTGAACAATACACCACTGCAGTCCTAAGACTGGGACACAATTTGCAGTCCTGGCATACCAACAATACTAATATCATTCAGTTTATATTAAGTGATTATTTTGTTTACTTCCCTAGGTGATCATGATCATCACAGAAGCCTACATTAACATTAATAAAAAAAATTCTGTCCTACAGTTATATCTTTAATCACTCTGTCATTTCTTGCTTATGTATTATGTTTGTTTCAAAGAGAGCATTCAATTCTTTTCACCGCTCTCTTCACCCTATAAGTAGTCTTTTGCAAGTTTAAGCTATTTGTTAATATTTAGTGACTTAATCACAGAATCACAGAATGTTAGGGGTTGGAAGGGACCTCTGAAGATCATCTAGTCCAACCTTCATCCCAGCATACCTAACCACTACACCATAGCCTCAAGTGCTAGATCTACTTTTTTTTTAAACACCTCCAGGGTTGGTCACTCCACCACCTCCCTGCGCAGCCTGTTCCAGTGCCTCACCCCTCGTTCAGTAAAGAACTTCCTCCGAATATCCAATCTAAACCTACCCCGATGCAACTTGAGGCCATTTCCCCTTGTCCTGTCATTAGTAATTAGAGAGAAGAGACCAGCACCAGCCTCACTACAGCCTCCTTTTAGGTAGTTGTAGAGGGCAATAAGGTCTCCTCTCAGCCTCCTCTTCTCCAGACTAAACAAACCCAGTTCCACCAGCCGCTCTTCATAGGGCATGTTTTCCAGACCTCTCACAAGCCTTGTTGCCCTGGAATAAATATATTGTTTAAAAACAACAAATAAACCTCAAACCAGCTGTTTTCTTCATAGTTATTTCCAGACATCCTTCTCCCTTTCTGTTTCCCTCACACAAACGATGAGATATTCCAAGGTGACAGTAACATTTTTTTTCATGCACACTGATACCAGTAACAGTGGTTGCAGATTTTTTTCCTAGCATTTCAAAACATTTTCAAGCTTGTACACAACTCCTTACAACTAATACTTAAGTTTGTATCTAAGGCTCATCTCAACAACTTGGTGGGATTTGCTTGATTACATGGTCAGGACACAATCATTTTAGCTCCATCATCAAAGGCCTTGAAACCAACACCAGTCCTCTGGTTTCCACAGATTTTGCATCAGGTTCCAGACCAGGCTGTAGCTTCATGGTAGTGACACCATCTATTACTGTTTCTGCTCTTATTCTATTTGGGCAGCTGCTACCATGGGACATTTGGAGTATTTTTTACCTTCATCGCACCTTCACAGTGATCAGGGACTGGTCTCTTTTGCTGCCAAGTTTGGCATCAGAAGATAATGCTTAAGCACTGCATCCCAGATGCCACAAATGAAAGTGAAGCAGAGAGACCCCAGTTTGGTGCCAAGCTGTTTGAACTCAACCTGATGTATGTTTGTAGCACGGTGCTATGCACCGTGCCTGCACACACCTAATAGGAGTACAGTTGACTGATGCTATCAGACAGCAGATTTTAGGGTCCCACCACCAGACTGACATGAACATAGTTTCCCCTCTGCAACTGAGACCACAGAGACTCTCATCTTAGCCTTCTTTACTTCAGGCAGCAAATCTCTGTGGGGCAAACAAGCCAGGCAGCAGAACTCTATTCCTGCCTGGGCGGTGTTACCAGCACAAGCTGTCAGCGTGGTCGGTATAATAGTTCGTCTTAAACTGCTCTATTGACACATGGCCGTATTCATCTTCATCTGAACATCGTCAGTTGTCTAGCTCCCTTTCTCCCTCACTATCACATTTATTAGTACAGCAATATAATATATATGCATATATATACACACACACACAAGTGTTATTCTTGGATGCCACAGTGCTAAGCAGTGTGCAAACACAGAACAAAGCCCCTGATCCAGAGGTTTGCAACTTAAATCCTAGATATCTGTCCAATTTACATTGCACTGATAGCTTCACTTTTCCAGGAACATGCTACAATTCAGTGAACTGCTCATGTGGAAATCCACAGGAATTTCACAAATAGATTTAATTTAACACAGAGCAAGGCTTAAAAAAAGTATTGGATATCACTACTTTAAAGGAAAATAACTGCAAGTAGATTAATCCTCTATCTTCTAAATCAGGAATGTTCTTGAATGATCAGTCTACAAGCTCTGATCTAGCACAACATCACTGTTTCTGGAAGCATGAGTTTAGGTAATAATGTAACTGAATATCTTAGAATCATCATAGAATGGCCTAGGCTGGAAGGGACCTTAGAGATCATCCAGTCCATCCTCCCTGTTATGCGCAGGGATGCCACCTCTCGACTAGACCAGGCAACACATGGGAATACTTGCACAGTTAAAAGATTAAGAAAGAAAGTCATGTATCATGTCCCGAAGTCCAATTGTTAAGTAAGCACTGCGCCTTTGAGAACACTGAAATCCCAGGAACACATACACAGACCCCACTGGTAATGATGAAGGAAAAAGAAGAAAAAGGTTCTTTTAAAGAGCAGATCATAATGCTTTCCTCCTGATTCAGTTACCCAAATACAGACGTCTAAAACATGCTACAAATGTTAGAATGTAGGTTATTGCTATAGAAAATATTTAAAATAAATTAGTATAAATAAAAGCGGAAAAGGTGTCTGGATTTCAGTCCAGAAATACCATTAAATCCTTACAGAAATACTATCATCAGGATAGAAGAATTCCAGTTTTATGACAAAGTAGGGAAGAGTCTTGTCACTTGCACTGAATTTAGAAGGCAAAATGCCCTTCCCTCTGCTACTTTGTCACTTTTCCCTTAATTAAAAATATTTTCAGCTATCTATCTATCTATATATATAAAAGAAAACATTTTAAAAATAAATACTAATGGCGAGTTCCATGAATAGAATGCAAGTGAACGGCTGCAGTCTTACAGACTGACCCAGGGGGTGTCACATCAGGGCACATCTTCCTAATCCCTGACATACACATCACTACAGTTCAGTAGTGCCTACTTTCTGCACCATTAATTTCTTACAGTGCAGAGCTGTGCCCTTTTCCACTCCCACTAAGAGAAGGAAGCTGCTGTTTCTAAACTTGACACTGATATCTCAGTAACATTTTGGCAGAGCTGGCGATGGTACCTTTCCACTCACTGGGTGTTGGTCTGCAGTGTGACACAAATTAGGGCTCTCTGTAATCGATGTTAAACTTTTTGGAGGCGTTAAATATCAAATGTTTCCACAGAAATTATGGGCATATTTATGTAGCTGAACTGTACTAAAGGAAATACTGGGATCCTTTCAATAAGCAGTTTTAATATAAGGCTTTTTCAGCTCTGCATAAAAAAACCCTGTACCAAATTACTTGGTAAAAACTACAGTAAATATGTAAGGTATGTGAGTAAATACGTAAAGGTATGGGAAGCTACCAGCAGCAAAGACAGGTTGCCCAGAGCAGTGGTGGAGGCTCCATCCCTGGAGACATTCAAGGTCAGGCTTGATGAGGCTCTGAGCAACCTGATCTAAAGATGTCCCTGCTTACTGCAGGGGCGGTGGACTAGATGACCTTTAAAGGTCCCTTCCAGCATTCTACGAGTCTATGATTCTATGTCTGTAGCAAGCTGTACTCCCCAGCTATATTCCTAAGCAGAAGTTTTAAGCATAGGCTGGGCATCAGTGTGATGTTTCTGCAGTAATGACTAATGATTTGCTGCAAATCACTTATCACCCCAGGAACAGCTGTAGTACAAACTATAGCTGATTTTGAACTTTTCACAGCAAAAAGTACCCAAGCAAGAAAATCTGAATATATTTAGACAACAAATTAAAAGAACATTTCCCTCCACAAAATTTCTTTAAACTGCACCATTCGACCTCCCCCCCCCCCCACTACTCCCCTCCCCCCTCCCCCCCCCCCCCCCCCCACTATCTCCTGTAATTGACCTTATAGAATTGAACACTTGGGATTGAACTGTAAACTCCCAGTAAAAAGGATTCTTTAATGTTTAAGGTCCGAGTCCAGGCAGCATATCTTCTGTTTATTAACACTGAAGTGATAAACATGATAACATGATTCAAACTTCTCACTGTGGCTTGATATCCAGATCAAGAAGCAGAAGGAAACCAGTAGTAAAGTCTAAATCCCCATTCCAGGGTGCATTTTCCAAATACACTAAACTACCAGAGCAAGAAATTGTATTTTGAAGTGGTAAGAAATTGTTTTCTGCTTCAGTATAATCGTATTTTCTAAGGACTGCTTTTAAGGTATTATGGTAAATGCTTTTGAATCCTTTTGAAGCAAAGTATTCTGAATATTTTAAGGTTAAAATGGGGAGAAAAATAAATACTACCACATTTAAAAATGCAAGGACCAGAGGATGTATCTTTGGATCCAGCAATGAAATAATGAGAAAAGTTTTCTCTAAATGTATCTCAATTGTACACATCTTGGAGTGTGTACAATAGTTCTTGCTAAACAGAAGGAGGTCATTCCCTGAATTATGTTTTACAGACTCAAGATTGGTGAAAAAATAAAAAAGAAGTCGTTTTGTCCTTGAAGGGAGGTAAGTACTCCTTTGCAGGTATTCTCACTCCCTTCAGCATTTTGCATCTAGAGAAACAGTTTTCACGTTGCTCACCAGTCTTATAAGACCTTGGAACTATATATGAGCTTTTCCAATTCATTCTGTTCTCATACAATTGTTGTACCTATAAATCCTTTATAAGTAAAAGGGAATTTAACCTCAGAAAGTTTTCCTGTTCTAGTTACATGACCCTGAAAAATAGATATAAAATCGTTTTTAAGTAAGCAAGATTTTTTTTTGTGCCAGTTTTTTAACTTTTTGTCTTTTGCACTCTCGTCCCCCAAGCCAGATCTGCTATTTTTGGACTAGAGAAACACTGATTTATCTTGATTTGATAAATCTTTGTGAAGGGATGACTACATCCACCCAGTTACTGCACCATTTATTGTTACTTTCCATAGCTTTAGGGCTAATTTTATAAATCCAAACAAATTGAAGAATATGTTTTTACTTGTATTGCCAAAATTCTTTTGCTGAGAATACACAAACTACATTGTTCCATAGGGAAGAAAAACGTGAATTTATGATAGCAGTCAAACCCTACCTGCATTTGCACGGGTGGCTCTGCTTTCTCTACTAAACGTACATAAACTAAAGCTAAAGAATACTTCATTTAGCTATTAATCTTTCTCAATACATCTAGAAAATTATTTTTTATTTGGAACAATTGAGTTTTTTGGGATCTGAGTTATGTGTATCAGACACTCACTGGTTTACCTGTGTGACAGACCCCCTTGCTGCCTTCATTGGTAGGAAAAACCTATCTGATATCTATTGATAACTTCTGCAATGCAAATGCAAGCAGCTACATCTGGTTTTAGCTATGAGTCAAGATGATGATGGGTCATCTTTAATCACTGTTGTGTTGAATATGTAACAGTTAACTTTTGCCACTACTGGAGAAAACTGACTGCAAGTAGCACATTTTAGTTTCAGTGAGCCAAGAGAAGGTAAATAACTATGGTAAACAGCCGGCACTGTCAATACATAAACAGTATTTGATCTGTTGACAGTGATTAGACATATTAACTAGAAAAAAGAAATGGTATGTCATTGCTTCTGAGGTTTTGTGGCTAAACATAGGTTTAAAACTAAATACCCAAGCTTGTGGTGACTTTTTTTAAAAAAAACTACCAGCAAGAATCTTCACACTGTGAAGACTGCTAAAGGCAATTCTAGTGGAGTGTGGCCTTGGGAGTATACATTCAGTGTACAACCTCAGATGAGAAAGACAACCAAGTGAGTCAAACAAATACTGTGAGGAAATCAGATAGCTAAGATGCATTTTTTGCCCTTCATGAATTACAACTGAAAGTCTCAGTGCAGCCACCTACTTACATCAAATAAATCCTTAACTTTTACCTATCAGTTGTCACGTGTGAGCTGCTTGATGCAAGCTTCGTGATGGCATCACATTTCCAAGAATTAAGAAAGTTATTTATTTAATTGTAAAAGACAAAAATAAGCAGAGAGCAGAAAAGGATTCCACTCTCACACAGAAATGGATTTTTTCAGCGTTGTTTGTTTGTTGCTTTTGTTTTTGTTGAAGCAAGGAAAGGATGCAGAACAGAAGCTGATGGGAGGAAGAAATGCTGACTAAACACACCGTTCAATCTGAGCTGACTTCCTTGCCTGAAGTTACAGAGAGGTACAAACAGAACCAAAAAAGGTGCCAAAAATATGCTCTCTGGGGAAGGAGAAAATCCACTTCTGTTTTCAGTTCTGCTGCTGTAAATCCACAGTAACTCCAGCCATGTGATATGAGCTGTTCTGGACGTACAGCAGTGGAACCTGGCTCATGTTGCCCTGATACATGGGCACATTATAGCCACGCGTACCTTCAGAGGGCAAGGTTCTTTCTTCCTTTGCACAGAAAAAATAAAAGATTGACTGGAGCAACTACCTTCTATATAACCTTGTAAAGCAGCACACTCCTCACTGCAGAGATGGGTCTTCGGTAGAAAAGCAAAGTAAATTTTCAGAATTTTTGATGACATAATGCTATACATAGGAACTTTTTTTTAAGAAACCATATATTTCTCTTTTAACTACTATAAACAACTCAAGACCGTGCAGAGAGCTATTTCAGTAACAAAATCAGTATGGGAGGCTGCAAAACATAATCTGCTTACAGGGCTGATAACTCATATATGGAAGTAACATATTCATAAGTGTTCTAGACTGTGTGCCTTCAAGATGTTATAAATAAAAACATTTATTGAGTTAGACCTAATAAAAAATTTAGAATTACATTATGAAGCCCACATATGACAGACAACAATATACTGATGCTGGCAATGAAAAAGCAGATATTAAAACCAATGTAATCTTCCCCTTAAAAACAGACATAAAAACCTGAGCAATAAAAAAGCAAGTTTCTGGCTTTGGGTATACAGCAACACTTGTGTGCTTTCCCCACCTTGTCCTTCTGAATTCCCGCAGCCAGATTACTCTGCAGCCCTAGCACCCTGTTTAAACTCAGCTGGTTGTCCAACACCACAAGCTGTACCTCATTCTGCCCTCATGGATGACCTTAAACTGCAATCCTGGAAAATACCTTGCTCACCAGCCCCAAGTGTCACTTGCTATAATTAGCATTCTGGGAGCTAACAATACAGCCATTAAGGCACTGAGAAAACACGTCTTAGTTCGGTGTATATCAAGTGATCAGTCAAATGACCATTAAAGCAGTGAAGTCTTTATTCAGATGGTTAACGTGGCTGCCTCAACCCATAACCTGTCTCTGCAGAGTTTTCCTTAGAGAAATGGATAATGATGCTGTTTCAGACTACCTCCCTCACTATGAAATGCAGTGCTTCAAAATCTCCCTTCCTATTCCCAGAACAGCCCGCAATGAGAAAAATCTGAATTCAAATATATCAACTATCTCAAAATCAGGCTGTCCCTCAGCAGCAATAGCTTCTGCTGAGCAGATACAACTTCAGTGTAAGGACACTGCCTAATCCAACCTCCCCCTCTCATAAAATACATGGAATAGCATAAGGCTGTTTCATCTCTATTCCAGAACTTAATTTATCAAATCTTATCCCCATCATCTTTTTTTCAGTTTGAATGGCCAACTAAGTGATTTAGAACACTGAAGAAATACAAAAACTGCTGGTGCAAAGCTTTCTATGAAACTACGATACCACATGAATTGCAGAGCTTGGTGCTACAGTGATGCCAAGAATCGTTGTTACACCATCAAATTTCATTCATGTAAATTCCCCCTCACCAAAACAAAGCCACTATGCTGCTTCCTAATCCTTAATTTCTGCTAGATAGATCAAAATTCATTGGGGTTTCATATATACTGTCAAGTAAAATAGCAAATACTTCTAATGATAACATCTGTTGTCAGGATCATTTTGTGTACATAAAGTAGTCTATTCTGACAAGTAAAGACCCCCTCTAGTTAAAATTGAGAAAAAAAAATCAGTCTAAGAGCAGACAAAATAAATATATTTTATTTGTGTAAAATAAACTTTCAAGTACTGAGCAAATAAAAGGCAGTAAGATATCAGGAGCCATCTTCTGAGGACTATGACCTCTACACAGCACATAGTGGCCACATTTGTCCTTTTCAACGAAAAAATGCCTTTTGTTTGTGTTTCCAGCTATATAGAAGAGGATGTTTAGCTTCAGAAGAGAGAGTGTTAGAAGCATTCCGATGTGTGGGGTTCTGAGGTTTTCTTCTGAGAGGTTTTTTGGGGGTTTTCTTTAAATGTAATTCTGTATGGGCTATGGACCTACAGGTTTTTGGTGGACTAACTAGTAACTGAAATCCAGAGCCAGTACTATTCATTTGGCAAAATATATACACATTCACTCAAGGCAAAATCTGAGGCAAAACATGCAAAATTAGCTGTGCAACTAGTATGAACGACACAAGCACCTACTTCCCAAAGCCAAAATATATATATTCTTCTTAGTGTTTTAACAATTTTGTTAAATGTGAAAGAACATAATTTTGGACCTGACTCCACTGAGAACGTAATTACACTATAGACACTAATACTCACTTTTGTGTTTAACTTGCTTTTAGTTGTGTTTTGTTTCAATTTTAGAGGAGTCAGTGGCTATCCAGCTTACTGTTACAGAATCACAGGATGTTAGGGGTTGAAAGGGACCTCATCAAGTCCAGGGGGGTCAGAATCCCCAGAAGAGTCAGAATCACCAAAAGCGATCATAAAGTCCAACCTCCTTGCCAGAAGAGGACAAGAGAATCTAGCGCAGGTCACACAGAAATGCATCCAGATGGGTCTTAAAAGTCTCCAGAGAAGGGGACTCTACAACCTCTCTGGGGAGCCTGTTCCAGTGCTCTGTCACCCTCACAGTACTTACTCATGTTGCAGTGGAACTTCCTATGCTCTAGCTTGAATCCACTGCCCTTTTTCCTGTCACAGAGCACAAGTGAAAAGAGGTTTTCCCTTCCTTCTTGATGCCCAGCCCTCATATATTTATACACATTAATCAGATCCCCTCTCAGTCCTCTCCAGATTGAAAAGCCCCAGGTCTCTCAGCCTTTCCTCATAAGGCAGGTGTTCCAGTCCCTTAATCATCCTTGTAGCCTTCTTTTGGACTCTCTCAAGTAAACCCCTGTCCCTCTTGAACTGGGGAGCCCAGAACTGGATGCAGTACTCTAGGTGAGGTCTCACTAGGGCAGAATAGAGTGAGAGGAGACTCTCGATCTGCTGGCCATACTCTTCTTAATGCACCCTAGGATACAATTAGCCCTCTTGGCCATAAGGGCACATTGCTGTCACAGAATCACAGAATCACAGAATGTCAGGAGTTGGAAAGGACCTCAAAAAATGATTTAGTCCAGCCCCCCTGCTAGAGCAGGATCACCTACAGTAGGTCACACAGGAATGTGTCCAGGTGGGTTTTGAATGTCTCCAGAGAAGGAGACTCCACAACCTCCCTGGGCAGCCTGTGCCAGGGCTCTGTCACCCTCACAGTGAAAAGGTTTTTTTCTAATATTTTTGTGGAACCTCCTATGTTCCAGCTTGTACCCATTGCCCCTTGTCCTGTCATTGGATGTCGCTGAAAAGAGCCTGGCACCATCCTCCTGACACTCCCCCT
>NW_009731593.1:0-1439 GCF_000703405.1 Apaloderma vittatum | reverse complement strand
CATCACCTGTGTGGCTCTGCACTGGACTCTCTCAAGCACTTCCCTGTCTCTCTTGAGCTGAGGGGCCCAGAACTGGACACAATAGTCCAGTCACCAGGGCAGAGTAGAGGGGCAGGAGGACCTCTCTCGATCTACTAGCTACTCCCCTTCTAATACACCCCAGGATGCCATTGTCCTTCTTGGCCACGAGGGCACATTGCTGGCTCATGGTCATCCTGCTGTCCACTAGAACCCCCAGGTCCCTTTTCCCCTACACTGCCCTCCAACAGGCCAGTCTCCAGCCTGCATTGGTACATGGGGTTGTTCTTTCCCAGGTGCAAGACTCTATACTTGCCCTTGTTGAACTTCATAAGATTTCTCCCTGCCCAGCCCTCTAGCCTGTCCAGGTCTCACTGAATGGCAGCACAGCCTTCTGGTGTGTAACCACTCCTCCCAGTTTTATGTCACCCACAAACTTGCTGATGCTGCACTCTATTCCCTCATCCAGGTAGTTTATGAATATATTGAATAATACCAGTCCCAGTACCAATCCCTTAGGAACTCCACTAGATACAGGCCTCCAGCTAGATTCTGCCTCATTGACAACAACTCTCTGGCTTCTTCCCTTCAACCAATTAGCGACCCACCTCACTACTCGGTCATCCAGACCACACTTCCTCAGTTTAGGTATGAGGATGCTGTGGGAGACAGTGTCAAATGCTTTACTGAAATCCAAATAAACTATGTCCACTGCACGGCCACCATCCATCCACCTGTTTACATCCTCATAAAAGGCTCTCAGACATGACTTCTCCTTGGCAAAGCCATGCTGACTGCTCTTAATGACCCTCTAATCCTTGATATACCCAGAGACAGCACCAAGGATAAGTTGTTCCATCACCTTTCCAGGGATGGAGGTGAGGCTGACGCATGGATAATTTCTTGTCCACTAAAACTAAACTGTTATTGTCACTTCAAGGGCAGCAACTGCAAATTAAAATATGGAAAATGCTTTACCAGTTTAACAGAGAATTGAAAAAAATTTAGCCATGTTTGCAATTCTGAGTTCAGTGTACTTGACGAAACAAATAAGCTTCCTTCCAGGATCACAGCAATGCAGAAGTGCCCCAGTTTCTAAACAGAAATCAACGAACTCATGAAATCAAAACTTCATGATAATGTGGTCTTCACTCTTCCTGATTGGCAAATAGGTGAGGTAGTCCTTCTTTCTTTCACTTTTAGTATTACTTACATACTATGCGTTCTTTTCTTGCCATCTTTATACTACCAAAAAAGCACATTTTACAAACACGTATCAGACAGTACTTTATATTTGTCAGTAATTTTCACCATGAGAGGCTCAAGCTTATTTTGAAGGTGCATCTATTAAAAAGCTAATAGTGCAATGATTATTCAATGCTACTTCTTAACTAATCTAATAATAATAATAATAATAATAA
>NW_009731592.1:2111-2594 GCF_000703405.1 Apaloderma vittatum | reverse complement strand
CCCGGCCCCGTCAGGTTCGTTAGCAGGGCTGCAGCGTTCAGCGCCAGCCTGGTTCCTGGCATAGAGAGTATTTTACAGGTGACGGTCACGCAGGAAGCTCTCAGTCAAGTTCAACGTTTAACTTCTGAACTCTTCTTCAACGTAAATCACCACAACAGACACATTATTTCAGTGTGTTGGAGCACACGTGGAAACAGTTTTCCTACTAGTACTTGGTTTCTGCTTCTGCTTTGCTCTGACTCGGTGAATCTATTCAGGCAGTGGGTGGTGGAGAACTGAGTTCACAGCAGCTCACTGATGACACGCACCAAGGCAGTAATTCCAGAAACATACGAGTCTTAACAAGGTACCTAAAAACCAGGAAAGGACTGACTAAATTAAAAAACTTGTACTTTGGCTTTTGCTCATTAGCCTTATCTTGGTGTCTGTAGGTTAGCCGGACAGAGCGCCCAGAGCAGCAGAGCTAGTGGTTTCTGCTCTTGA
>NW_009731592.1:0-2028 GCF_000703405.1 Apaloderma vittatum | reverse complement strand
ACCGGGGGCGGCTCATGAGACAGTGCTGGCCCTGCCGAGCAATGAGAATCCCCATGATATGGAAGTAACCCAATGGGAGCCATCGTGGCTGGCAAAACCAAGTTCCTCAGAGCTCCCTGGGAGCACAGCACATTCTGATCCACAGCGGGCTGTGCAAGGACCTGTGGTCACTCCCTGGGAAATGACTGTCATCTCCTGCCTGTGAACTGCTTTAGAAATGTTTCCTCTTTTCAGGCCCGCCAAGATGAGTGGTATGATTCCTCTGCCTTTCAATTATTTGAAAGTTTTGATTTCCAGCTTAAAAGATTTGTGGTTATCCCTCTCGGCTTTAAATGTTCAGCAAGCAGCTTCAAGGCAGGCTGTGCACTGGAGTCGCACCAACAGCCTCATGCCTCAGCAAGAAGACCATTGACCAGCTGCCTGCTGGGGTCACCTAGTAACTCTCTAAACTCTGCAAGCAAGTTAGCTGTGGGTCTTTTTCTGAGGTATTATGCCATCAACTTGCAGTCACTGCATTAGCACTAACAAAAGCCTGAACCATGAAATCAATTCTCAGTCAAGCTGGAGCACATTTCTGAAGTCCAAGGCAGGGAAAACAGTGATTCAACACTCAGAACTGGCAGCGTCGGAGAATTGGTTGCCTGAGTGCCATACTGGCCAAGCAGATGGACTGAATTGGGGAGCCTCACAAAGTCAAGAATTTATCACACCAGACAACTTGGCCATAGTTGTGATGGCCTGCTTTAGACAGACACATTTATTCACTCAGGCCTAAAAAACTGAAGGTAACAACTCACAAGACGAGTTTTTTAACATAACCCCACTAAGCTGGAGCTGAGTAAATGACCATGCAATGGTCACAGTAAAAGACCATTTCACTGTGTTTACTATCACAAGCATGATCCCATCATGCCACATTTGCTGATCCAATACAATCCAACAAAGACAACCAGAACTACTAACTTCATAAACTGTGTTTTCTTGATGCCACTTTAGTAATAGCAGGGCACTGAATAGTAAAGCTCAATTCTGTTACATTAAGATGCTTAGTAATCTCCAAAGTCCTTTGACTCATCATCAGCCAAACAACGTGGAATTGTTGAGTTGGTATTAAAATATGGAGATGTGTAGGTGCATAAGTTCCTTTCATTTGCATCCTTCCAGACCAGATGAGTTTGGCTGCTTCAGCACTTGCATCTTGACTGCCTGGGGAATTTTGGTCTAATCTGACAGGGGAATCTGCAATGGGAGTAGCACAGCGCTTACCCGAGTTGTTTACGCAGGTACAAATCACTTGCGCAGGTGTGTGAAGCAGCACTGGTCCCCGACTGGAGAATTGTCCGTCTGGGAATTTCCTACAGTCTCACTTTCTCAATAACATTTGCTGCTCTGGGATCCTTCTCTCTAATCAATGAGAAATAGAAGACTCAGTCACATTTCCCCCATGATCAGATTAAAGAGAAACAATACAGGTTTTTCACCCCTGCTGTGAGACAGGTACAATGGCTAGTCCCGGAGTGAAGGGAGAATGTTGGTTTAGATTTGGTTGTTGATAAATCTGTTTATAATGGGGCCCTGTTCTGTACACAAAGAGGAACCTAGGCTTCACTTAACACATCTGTTCTTCCACTTGTACGTTTCCGTACACTTGGATGCAACATTGTTATATAAACTTAGGTGCATTATTCCAAGATGCTGGCAGTACTCGTTTTTATTTCAATAAGGTTTTTAAAATTGTAAAACTTACGCAAACAATCGCACTTTGATGTTCAGCTTTTGCAGCATCAGCGTGTGACAGATTTTAAAATTCTCTCAAAAGCCCGTATGCACGAGAGAAATTATCTTCCCACACCTACTGCCGATGCTGGCGCGGGTGAGTTTTAAGAAACCGAGAGAGCTGAGGTTTGGAGCATTTCCCCAGCATCCCCTCAGGCTCCCATCCAGCTCTGTCACATGTCGGGCTCTCGGTCGCGCTTCGCCTTTCCTGCGCAGTCAGCGCCTTTCCCCCAGCGGCAGCCGGAGCGCCGC
>NW_009731591.1:0-5481 GCF_000703405.1 Apaloderma vittatum | reverse complement strand
GGTTAAAGTCCCCCATGAGGACCACAGCTTGCGAATGCGCCGCAACTCCTATCTGTCTATGAAGGACCTCGTCCATTTGGTCTTCCTGGTCTGGTGGTCTGTAGGAGATCCCCGCTGTAATGTCATCTTCCCTTCCCCTTACCTTGGCCCACAGGCACTCGGTCTTTTCAGCATCACTCGCAAGATGGAGCTCCACGCATTCTAATTGCTCATTGCCATAGAGGGCAACACCCCCTCCTCGTCTGCCCTGCCTGTCCTTCCTGAAGAGTTTATACCCTTCTAAGACAACACACCAGTCATAGGAGTCATTCCACCATGTCTCCGTGATGCCAATCAGATCGTAGTGCTGCAGGCACGCGAGCATCTCCAGTTCCTCTTGTTTATTGCCCATGCTGCGGTCATTCAAATAAAGGCATTTGAGTTGGGCCCCTGATGGATTACCTGGAGCCTCTGTTGAAGTACAGTTGCACTACAGCTGGGCCACTGGTTTCACCCCAATATCTCTTGGAGGGGCACCACATAAGCAATCCAGGAGGTTTCTGGAGTGCATTGATGACAATTTCCTCCTCCAAGTGATAGAGAACTCAACAAAGAGATGTGTTCTGCTGGCCCTCATACTGTGGCTGTGAAGATTACAGGTAGTCTTGGCTGCTGTGACCGTGAGATGGTGGAGTTTAGGATCTTGACATCAATGAGGAGGGTGAAAAGCAAGCTCATAATCCTGGACACCAGAAGAGCAGATTTTGGCCTCTTCAGAGATCTTCTTGGAAGAGACTCATGGGATAAAGCCTTGGAGGAAAGAAGAGTCTGAGGAAGATGATTAATAATCAGGGATCACCTCCTCCAAGTTCCAGAGAGGTCAGTACTAGTGAATATGAAACCAGTTAAAAATGCTACGAAATCTGTGTTACTGAGCAAAAAGTTCCCAGCCAAACTCAAAAAAAAGAAAGGTGTACAGAGGGTGGCCCTGTTAGAAGAGGAGGGTGGAACAAAATTACAGTAGTGAGACAAACTTCACAATAATGAGAGACATACCAGTGAATTCCCTGAATTCTAGTACACACTTTAGCCATCCATTTGTACTTTCAAAGAAAAATGTTTATGGGTTGTTTTTTTTTTTTTTAATAATGACTGAATTATTTTCGTATGTTTAATTTCTTTCATTTTCTAGTCTGTTTGTAAATGGTGCTATAAACAAAGAATGGGATATGTAACCCTCTGATTGCAGTATTATTATCTTTTGTTAGTGTTCTTGTGATTAGGAAAAAGTTAAATAAAAAATAAATCAGCCAATAGTAAAAATAACCCCACTCACACGACTTGAAAGACATCAAAAGCTATCCAGTTCTTACTAAAGAGATAGTGTATTTCTTAATTCCTTTGAATGAAAATATTGCATTTTGAGTCATAATGTAATTCAAATCTCCTATCTATATATTGAAACTGTTTCTTTATAGACAGAAGAATTACTAGAGAAACATATATTTAGAAAGGACCAAATATTTTAAAAGATATATTAAAAAGTATGCTGAGCCTTGTATAAGGACATTAAAGAAACAAATGGTTAGAGTAAATATTTGTCTCGTGTTCCAAAATAGGGCCAAACTTGCTCATTATTGTTGTTCTTGACACGAATAATAAATCTCTTTAGATGGGAGCTAAACTTCATACTAAAATCTATACAGTGCAATCTGGAGCTACCATTGATATTAGTTGCCTGACAGAATCAGCAAGTATAGATTAAGAGATTTAATGTAAACGTCCTGGAAACATGAGAAGATAACTAATGA
This sequence comes from Apaloderma vittatum, assembly GCF_000703405.1. Classification (NCBI taxonomy): domain Eukaryota; kingdom Metazoa; phylum Chordata; class Aves; order Trogoniformes; family Trogonidae; genus Apaloderma; species Apaloderma vittatum. Next base: position 3,691 of record NW_009731591.1, on the reverse strand, counting down.
AAACACCAAACACCACTTTGTCTGAGATATTCAGTGACATTCCTTGTATTTCACTTCACTTACAACTTGTACATGATGGTATCCTGGGAATGAAGAATACTTTTAGCTGTCAAAGGTGTCAGTTGTAGCACTGTTCCCCTACTTGAAAAGGAAAATCTATACCATGGGACACTCTATAGGAGGAAAATACTGATGATGAAGTGCCCTGTATTCATATTCAGTCAACATTCATACATATTTCACAATGAAAAGCATAGTTATTTTAGCTGTGGAAAAGAACTCATTCCAGGATAACGAGACGCATTAGGATGCCCTGTCCACTATTGATTCTATTTGGAAGAGGCAGAAGTATACATAAGATTTCCAGAGACAATTCATATCTTAGATTTAGGATATAGTCATGGTTCAGTCATCTATTTATTTCAGAAAAAAAGTCTTATCCTTGATGATACAAGCATATGTTCTAAGAGTATTGTTTAAAGGCTGTCTTCAAATGTTATTTTACCCTGTACTGTTAAGATAGTATACTCTTTGGAAAACTTTGAATCTCCACTTACTGAGCTGGAGGGAATTAGAAGGGTATGATGGTTTTTTATTCATTTTTTCCTTATCCATTGTAGATCAGTTAATATTAGCGTACATAAACATATCACAAACACATTGATATTTATTGACATCTTTGTTTTCTAAGTGTCAAGTTTATTTTCTGAAGTGTAATGGTTTAACCCCAGTGGGCAGCTCCATAAAAACTATTTGCTTGCTCCTCACCTGGTGGGATGGAGGAGACAATAGGAAGGGTAAAAGTGCAAAAACTTGTGGAGTAAAATAAAAACAGTTTAATAGTTAAAGCAAAAGCCATGCATGCAAGCAAACAAATGCATTCACCACTACCCCTCAACTTGCAAGTTTTCAGTGATTTCCAGGAAAGCAGGGCTCATTCATGTATATCCATTACTTGGAAAGACAAACACCATCACTCAAAATGTCCCTCCATTCCTTCTTCTTCCCCCAGCTTTATATGCTGAGCATGATGTTATGGAGTACAGAATACCCCTTTGGTCACCTGGAGTCACCTGTCCCAGCTGTGTCCCCTCCTAGCTTCTGGTGCACCTCAGCCTACTCACTGATGGTGTGAGGAGCAGAAAAGGCCTTGACTCTGTGTAAGCACTGCTCAGAAGTAACTGAAAAATCCCTGAGTTATCAACATCTTTTCAGCACAAATTCAAAACATGGTCCCATACTATAGTTACTATGAAGATAATTATCTCAGCCAAACCCAGCACATCAAGATAAGCATTTTTGCTTCCCTCCCACCCCAAGACGTACTTCAGTAATTTAGAAACCTGTTTCCTACTGGCAGTAAACATCTTTACTACAAGATTGAGAGTAAACAACCTGTTTTTTCAGTGTGTGAGATTTGTGTTTTGTAGCCTTTCCTATTGCACATCAGGGTCTCCACTTATTAACTTTTTGCTTCTACCAACTGTATTCACTGAATCTTTTTAAGTCTATATCTCCCTTAGGACTCGACCTGTCTTGAAAAAGACATGATGCAGGATGTTCATTATTGTTACAGGCCATATATATCTTTTGATCTTTTCTCCCTTAGAGTAGATTTTGATACTGCATTAGATAATATTAGAGACCAAATGACTACAGCATAAATTCAGGATGCGGGCAAACAACTTCTTGAATAAAAGCTATATATGTTTATTATAATAGTAAAAGCCTGATTCAGCTTCCCTGAAGGTGGACTGACTCCCACAAGAATTGAGTTATATCTTTAACTGTCATTGATCTTACTCATGAGAGCAGATACTTTCGGAAAGAAAAGTAAAGATTACTTATAAGTAAGAAATTCAGAACTGAGTTCACTGAGACAGATAACAATCTTATAGATAATACCATTATCTAAGTGCAGCAAGCTGGAAAAATAGTGCCGTGACAGTGTCATTGTTGGCTGACATTAAATTAATCTAGTTCAAATTTTACGCAGGAAGAACAAGTTTAGAGAGAGCATGAAGACATTTGTGTTGCATACCAATACCAATGCAAAAATAAACTGAGAGTGACTTAGCCTGTCAGAAAGGTATTAGTCAGAGTATTACAGAATAAGTGTTCTCCAGTAAGTATTAGTGTCCAGGCATTTACAGGAGTAATGGAGAAAAATAATTTGGATGGGAAGATTTTAAAAATTATTTATTATTATATAGTTTGTTGTTTTGTTTGTTTGTTTTCAATTTTGGATCTTGTTTCTTGGTGTATACACTCACTGAAGAAGCTACTGTCAGGAACAGCTCTTGTGCCTGATAATTTTCTAGTGAAACTGGTACAGCGAAAGTTTAGTGCGGGAAGTGGAAGGAGACTGGGATAGAGATTTTGATTTACTGGGGGGAAAAAAAACACAAACCCAAACTGTTTTATTTCTAAGATCAGTAAATGTTCAACTGCAGATAAACAGTTCTTAATACAGATTCACCAACCTAACTTTATGTTCCTAATGAATAATTCTTCCATTAGTTGTTTTAAATTCAGTATTAGACATGAAGAGTACATACAATTGGTGCAGAAGAAAAGGAAGATAAGCTTAAATTTACTAGAAAGTGGTTTGGGGCAGTGTTCCTCTGTGAGGAGAGGGCAAGGGTTGCCCTTAGCTGGATGCAGCTGGTTCCAGCCAGCTCCACAGTAGATCCACAACGAACATCCCTGAGCTCTTCAGCCATGCTGGTAGTGCCTCTGTGGTAACATATTTTAAAAACAAGATAAGAGGTAGAAAGAAGAAAGGAATGAGGGAGAAAAAAATATGATCCTATGAGCACTGAGGCCAGAGAAAAAAGGAGGGGAAGGACATATTCCAGGCACTGGAGCAGCAGTTCCCTTGTAGCCAGTGGTAAGGACCACACTTTATCCCATGGAGGTCCCCACACTGGAGCAGGTGGATATAGGTTTGATGGATGGACCACTCGGTGCATAAGAAATTGGCTAGATGGTTGCATTCAAAGGTTGCGATCAATGTCCAGGTTGCTCAGTGTCCAAGTGGAGACCAGTGACAAGTGGTGTCCTGCAGGGATCGGTACTGGGACCGATGTTGTTTAACATCTTTGTTGGTGACATGGACAGTGACATCAAGTGCACCTTCAGCAAGTTTGCTGATGACACCAAGCTCTGTGGAGTAATTGACACACTGGAGGGAAGGGATGCCACCACAGGGATCTTGACAGGCTTGAGAGGTCAGCCCAAGGCCAACCTCATGAAGTTCAACAAGGACAAGTGTAAGGTCCTCCATCTGGGTCGAGTCAATCACAAGAACAAACACAGGCTGGGCAGCGATCAGATTGGGAGGAACCCTGAGGAGAAGGGCTTGGGTATGTGTCCTGGGTTTAGCTAAAACCCAGTCCTATTTAGTGATTTTTGCTTTTCAGTTTTAGTCTCTTCTAAAAGGCTGCATTTTCTGAAGTTAGCAGCATGTTTTCGTAGACAGTGCCTGCTACTAGCAGTGATAACACCTGATGTTTACAGTTACTGCCTGGGACTGGTATGCGGACAGGCTCTTGCTTATACTTATTCCTATAGTGACCAAGGCCACTGCTGGTTCTTGTGTGCCACGCTGGGGGTGCCGGGTAGTAAAGAGGGGTCACTAGGAAGTAAAAGTTGCAACTCTAGGGGGGTAGTAGACAGGACAGGTGACCAA
>NW_009731590.1:0-8486 GCF_000703405.1 Apaloderma vittatum | reverse complement strand
CCCAAGTGCAGGAGCCAGCATTTGGCCTTATGGAATTTCATGGAGCTGGCCTTGGCCCAGCGACCCAGCCTGTGCAGATCCCTCTGCAGAGCCTCCCTACCCTCCAGCAGATCGATGCTGCCACTCAGCTTGGTGTCATCTGCAAACTTACTGAGGGTGCACCCATCCCCTTGTCCAACTCGTGACCGGCCACCAACTGGATTGATCTCCACTGACCACAACTCTCTGGACGCGGCGATCCAACTAGTGTTTCACCCAGTGAAGCGCATGCCCATCCAAGCCAAGAGCAGTCGATTTCTCTAGGAGAATGCTGTGGGCAGCTGTGTCCAATGCCTCACTAAAGTCAAGATACATGGCATCCACAGCCTGTCCTTCATCCAGCCAACGGGTCACCCACTCACAGAAGGAGATCAGATTTGTTAAACAGGACCTGCCCTTCACAAACCCATGCTGACTGCGCCTGATCCCCCGGTTGTCCTGCACATGCTGCATGATGGAACTCAGGGTGATCTGCTCCATCAGCTTCCCTGGCACTGAAGTCCAACTGACGGGCCTGGAATTCCTTGGATCAACATCCTTTCCCTCCTCATGCTCATCCGGAAGACGGTGCCTTGCAAAACGCTAGTGGAATTCTGAGTGGTTAGGTTACATTCCTTAACTATTGGTATAGTGACGTTTCCCTCTATTTTGGGTCCTGATTGTTTATTTCTTTTTTGACTTGTTGAGCAAACTCCATTAGTGTATGCTTCATCAGACATTTAAACCTGTGCCTTCTTAGATTCTCATCAGACTTTATCTACTTTCTTGTCTGTTCAAGCTTGTGGTTTTCTTTCAGTTTTTTTATTCACGTACATTTGCTCACAAAAAAAAAGGGGAGTTCTTCCTTGCTGGCATTATTTTTCACGTACAGGTACATGGTGTGACTTAAATCAACTGTACCTCTATGAAAATCAAGCAAGTCGAAATTAATCAGATTATTAGACAAGTGTGGTTCAGGCACGATTATTGAACCTTTTACAAGAGTGTTGTAGAAGGCAAGCAGAACTGTATAGAAGAACATAAAGGCATTTCAATTTGCAAACAAAGAAGTAAGTATAATGCTTTGTATATTAACAGGTGTATGTCTGGTTTTCATTAAAACCATACCTGGTAAAAAAAAGAGCTGTAGTAGAAATTCTTTGACTGGGAGCCTGGTTTTTACGTAAGCTGGAGCCCAGTCCCTTATAATCTGTGAAATTCCCAAGCTACACCGAGAACAAAATGGAGTCTTTTTAATTTGTATTCCATCCCTGCATGAAAGTGTTAGTAACACAGTCTGAACCATTAGCTCCTCTTGGTTCATGGGAAGTATCTTATATCAGTGGGGTGTTTTTTCATTGTACTCATTTTTTCATTATTTTCACAGAGGAGATTATATTACCAAAATGACAATTTCCCAGTGGGAAAAGGCACTGAACCTCTAATTCACAGACTTGTATAGCAGGAAGATAAATAAAACGTTTATTAAAAGCTGCTTTTGATAACTCTTATATTTGTCTAATTAGAATTTATTCCTTGTTATTCTCTTAATTAGAAACAGCCATATGAAGATTTGTTCTTTAACTATTGAAATTGCTGCTTTACAGATTGATTTTTTTTTTGAAATATGTGGAAAATAGCATTACTTGAGTGAATTAGACCTTTCAATGCGTAACTTATTTCTCAAAAATTACAATCTTTTCAGTTTCTTGGCAGTACAGAAGTGGAGCAGCCCAAAGGCACGGAAGTTGTAAGAGATGCTGTTAGAAAATTAAAGGTAAGAATTTTATTTTTTTTATAAAAATAAATATAAATGGAATGTATCCTTAACCTGTTTTCACAGATAAGACGGTTTTTAAGTGTTTCTAGATAAATTCTTGGTTGTAGCAGCAGTTGTTTTTACTAATCTCTTCACTGATGCTGTTATGTCTGTATTGTCGCCTGTTGTGCTGTACAAATATTTGGTTGTCTCCTAGACTGTACAGTTCTTTCTAGTATAAAATTTATGCACCTTTATTTTAATGCTTGTTCTCTGGAAACTTTGAGGCTTCATGAATACAAACGTAGGTTAGGTGTCCTTGGGCACCGAGGGGCTCAGTAAGTAATTCCAAAGCGTCCGAGGGAAATGACCTGCTGAGGGTTACCAAAGTGGCTTTGACTTGCCTGTTTGAGTGACAACTAATTTTCTTAAAGCTCTTCAGGTGCTCTGAGCTTTGGTAGGGAATGCTGGTTTGGTTTGTCTGCTAACTCCCATTGCTGGGGAATGGCGCTGTTTCATGTTTAGCTGCTTTGAGCTATTGGAGCATTAGTTTATTTAAATGTAAAATTGTTAATAAAGTAAAAATATTGTTCTACCTGCCATTGCGCTCTCCGTAACTTCTGGTAGCGTTTTTATTATTCAAGTTTATTCAAATTATTATTCAAGTTTTATTCTTCAAGTTCCTTGGAAATGGACAGAAATTTTGAGGAATCAATATTGAAAAAATTCGTTCTGTGTTATTGCTATTGTGAAAAAAAAGAAGAAGGCACAAAACAGGATTTGTGTAGCTCAGCTTTTAAGACTGAGGTTGCCTTTGCAAAAGCTGTCTTTACAAGATTGGTTAGTAATTGTTCTAAGGCACTGAAACAGAAGTTCCTTGCTATTATCTTCTCTCTACCAAAGTAGTACAGCTGCCTTTAAAGACTTGCTTAGTTCACTCATAGAATGTTGTATGCTAAAAGACTGATTCTCCTGCAGTTCGTCAGAGACATCATTGCCATGTTGTTTTTAAATGTTTTAGGCTAATCTAATTATGAACCTTTTTTTAACCATTGCAGCATGCTACCACAGGAAACAAAAACGTGTGGCTTTGTGTATGCCTTGTACAGCTTACAGCTAACCCTGGAGTGAAACTTGCTGTGTTAGATGGTTTGTCCTTATAAAATTCCGTTATTCTGAGCAAAGTTAATTCTGTGCAGTAATCGCCTCCTATGGAGAAGTTTTTGATTCTGTTTTCATGATGTTTCATCAGACTGCTTTTAAGGAAAGCAGGTGCCAAGTGTCACTGGCTGGCTGGTGGAACTCCAGGCTAACCTGGGCTCTCACAGATCACTGGAGGCTTTTGGTGGGTTAGATTGTGGGATTTAGTATCTTGAAATAGTTTGCTGCGAAAGCAAGTCCAAAAAGGATTTCAAATAACTGTTCTCTGAAGTGTAGGAAGAGCCCAAACTATTTTCCTTTCTTGGGGGAAAAACTTCTGTCAACCTAGCACTAAAATTTGTAAGTTGAAAATCTTTATATTTACTTGTGGTGTCATTGGAGTATGTGTTTATCTGTTCTGACTTCGTACACATTTTCTAACATTACTGCCAGAATTACGCTTTTTTTTTTTCTTCGCATTGGGAAATTTGGAGCTTAGCTGTTGGGTATTACATGGGATCTTATATAATCACAAGTTTATTAGAAAACTCACAAAGTAATTAAAGACAACTTTTGGAAAGACTTGAAAAACTTGAAATTCAGAGAGCAATAATGAGATTTTATGTTTGAAACAATTCTCAATTAATTGAAACCATTTCAGTATTGATCTGTGTTGTGCATCTGAATACCTTGAAGAGAAGCCTCGAAGTACTGGATTTTATTATTAACAACACATCCCTAGCTTGTTTTTAGAAAATGTTAATTAAAAATTTTCAACCTGTAAAAACAGCCTGGAAACTGATGGCTTATGTTGAAAGAGGGCATACATAGTGTTTTTTTGGACTAGGAGGGTTTTAAGATGAGGTAGTAGCTTGTAATGCTCTATTTATGTCTTTTTATTATATGGGTATGGTTTTAGTTACAATGTTCTTAGTTTGTTTTTAATGAAAATTGATAGCTAGCAGAAAACCAACTGGCTTTTTCTTAATATTTGCAACTCTTTTTGCAACTTGCATGCATCACACTAATAACCTTTTGAAGTCATGTACTTGCAGTGATATATAGACCTTGAAAGACCATCACTGTAATCTATTTTTCTTAGCCTTCACATCAAACCGTAGCAGAATAGACACAACTCTTCTTTAAATCAAAAGCTCTTAATTCATACAGCACAAAGATTCTTCACTTGCCAAACAAAGCTTTGTGGAAGACTGTAGGACTTCATTCCCTCAACATACTTTTCCCAGCAGGTGGAGCCGATGTTCTGCAATAAAGTACAATAACATGGAGGAAATTTTTCTTGATGGTAAATTGTACTTTTTTTTTTTATGCCAAGTACTACTGCTAAGACATTTTCTAAACGCTTGACAGTTTTGCTGGGTCAGTTGCAATTTGAATATGCATTTTTTTCAAACATCTATCTTTAATTTTTCTAGAGGGTTGTCCAGTGGGTTTATTTAGTTGGGATTTCTTCTCTTGTTTTCAAATTTCTTGTAGCTGTACTTCAGGAGAAAAAGGAAAGTTGGACACAAATGTTTTAAAATTTCTATTTTAATTTCTAAGATAAGGTGATCTCATAATTTATTATAACTTTTTTCCTTCCATCTTTCTAGTGGAACTAATTTCTAGAATGAAATAAAATGTAAATGGTACCAAGATGTTGTATGAGAACATGCCCATGTTATTCCAATGTGTAAATGTTGCCAAAACATACTTTATTTTGTAAAGTGAAAGGATTGCTTTCCTTGACTAATGAATAATAAAACTTCTAAATCAGACTGTAGGAATGGATTTGGTCCTTCTCCACAAGTGCTTGATGGACTGCTGGAGGTGAGAACAGGTGGACAGATAAGCATAACAAATGGAAAGGCTAATGGAACCAGACCACTAGTAAGAAAATGAGAAATCGGAAGCAAACACCTGATTTTCGGGCTGTTCCTTTTTCGGTCTTCAAAGGGATGATTTTGTGAGGACCAAATTTAAGGCTATTCTCTTACCCAACTTCCAGTTTAGTCTCCTTTTCTCCTTCTCTTCTGTAAGCAGAGATGACTCGAGATGGGGGGCCACAAGGATGGTACAGGGGCTGGAGCAGCTCTACAAGGACAGGCTGCGAGAGCTGAGACTGTTCAGTCTTGAAAAGAGAAGACCTCGGGGGGACCTAATAGCTGCCTTCCAATACCTGAAGGGAACCTACAGGAAGGCTGGGGGAGGGACTTTTTACAAGAGTGTCCACTGACAGAACAAGGGGAAATGGATTTAAGTTGAAGGAGAATAGATTTAGATTGGACCTTAGGAAGAAATTCTTCAGTACGAGGGCGGCAAGACTTTGGAATAAATTGCCCAGAGATGTTGTGACTGCCCCCTCCCTGGAGGTGTTCAAGGCCAGGTTAGACAGAGCCTTGAGTAGCCTGATCTAGTTGAGAGGCGTCCCTGCCCATGACAGGGAGGTTGGACTAGATGGTCTCTGAAGTCCCTTCCAGCCTTGGCCATTCTATGATTCTGTGAGATAATATAAATAGAATTAATCACATTGAAGCCACTTGAAATATTCTTCATCAGCTCTTTGACTATGAGGATCCTCAAAGTGGAGAGTGCTTTTTCACATACCCCACCATGCTGTGATGCTGCCCTTAACAAACCATCAGTGGATGTTGTTTTGAGCTCCCTTTTTTGTTGAAGCTGCGTTTCATTTGTTGTTGAAAGGACAGAGGAGGGTGGAGTACAGAAAATCTTGTAATATTGGGATGAAGAGGTTTCTAGTCAAGCCTTACAGCCATGACTGTTCTCTTTGAAGAACTGGAGAAAGCAGAATGTGTGGTTCAGGACCCGCCAGGGACAGCCTGAAGACCAAAGCAGATCAGATGAAAAGAATTGGAGAATACCTGTTAACCCTTTCTCAAAAAAAACCCAAAACAACCCCCAAACACAAAAAAAACAAAATAAACCACAAAACACCTGGAAAAAAAAAAAAAAACAACAAACCCACAAAACCTGACACCACCGAACAAAATAACACAAAAACTCCAAGGAATAGAAAGCCAAAACAACAACAAAAAACCCACACCCTGAAATAAATGAAGAAAACTAAACAAAACCTTCAGGGAGTTAGAGGTGGAAAAAAGACTTTATTGCCTTTATTGTCTTCTTCACTATGGTTAATAGATCGATAGCCTTCCTCTCAGTCCAGTGTGTGTTTGGAAAATAAAATACAACAATATTGCACAGAAATGGAGTTCTGAGACAGGATTTTCCCTACCCAGCTTGTTATAGAGAGAATCAAGTTGACTTGCCTGTAGCCTTTTCATCCTTTTTCTGACAGTTATTTTTTAGAGATCATCATTTCATTTTACCCAAATAAAACACGCGTGAGAGTTTGGACCGTAACATGACCAAAAAGGTGATATGTAGCCCCTGCAAAAGAAATAGAGCCTGGTTTTTAGACATCTTTTTTTATAATGAATGTTGGTATGAAAGGCAAAAGGGAGAAAGATCTTCTCCAAACCAGATGTCAAGCTGTGTTTTAGCTGCATTGCCCTCAAAGAGACATCTTTTAAGGTTTCCACATGAAGTGCAATGTCTGAGTAAAATGAAGGAGTTAAACCTCTGTTACCTGGGATGAAGATGAGCACCCAAATCACAGAAACCTTAATGTTTCAAGGTTTTCTTTAATAAACTCTTGAAATGCACAGCGTGGTATAAATAAAAGCACAGAGTTTTGGTTTGCATAGCTTATTTTGATTTTGATAGAACTTGTTTTAATCATTACTTCTTTAACTAAAACTCCTGGCTGGTTTAAAAGTGTGGTTTATTTTTGTATCTCTTTCTTCATGTGATTTTTGCTGATTAATCCTCCGATTGTGGTTTGCTAAGACATGATGCACAAGCATTTGAAATATAATTTTAATAAGTCTCAAAGTATGCAGTTTTCCCTGCTGCTGCAGTAAAAGTCAAGATGTACAGAAGGATTGGGATATTTTATTTTCTAAAGCTAAATTAAACTATATAAAATAGATCTATTTGTATCTGTTGCTTTCCCTAAAATATTCAACAGAAATATGGTGTTAATTCCAATGCAGTTAAATAAAAGCTAGCCCATCCCGCTGAGCTTCTCATATTATTATTGGGCCAAATCTGGGTGTCCTGCCTGAGAAAATGTATGTATAAACTAACAGCTGAAGAATTTGGCCCATCATATCTCTTCCTAAGCCATTCTGTGATTCATTATAATTTTATATCATTGTCCATTTTGATGCCAATGGGAGGCTACAGATTTTTACCCTCTTAAATAATTTTGTTTCTGTGTGAGCTGCAAATATTACTTTGTTTGAAATGCATGTTGAAAGGAGAAAATGTTTGTGCATCGCCCCTGTCCAGAGGTCCCTCAGGGTCCTCTTTATTAGAAGTAAAAAAGCAAATTGGCCATTACCTGACTAATTGTTAGGATCTACTCTTCGAACCGTGCACAGATTTGGGAGGTGGCTGAACTTGGCATTCTGGAGAAGGTCAGATACAAAATAAATTACTGATCAGTATCTGTATGTTATCTGTTCTAACAAAAAACAGGGAGTGGGCAGAAAAAGCATTAAAGACACAACTGCACCAGATTTTCTGAATTTATCTGCGTGTACTTCTCAGTTGCTGTATACCAGTAAACCTTTGATGAAGGAGCTTGTTTTTCTCTGGTTGTCTGTATCAAAGAGATTATTTTGTGTTTTTCTTTTGCCTTTAGGTTTTTTTTCCCCTTCTTTTAATTTGATGGAGTTTTTTCTAAAGTGGCTTTCAAGTCCTCTGCTAACTTTTGCAAATTTCCTGTGATCTCCATTTTGTCAACATCCTCATGCATTTGAAAACCTCAGAAAGTAAAATTTGAGTAGTCTCTTACAAGCAGCCATTGTTGTCTTTTTAAAATATCCAAGGATTGCATTCAGCTTTCCAGTTGCAGTTTTCATGAGAAGGTCCACAGTTAGTGGAAGGCCTACCATGGCATCAAGACTTCCTTAATTCCATCTTCCCAGGGTAGTCTCCCAAGAAAGAAAGTCTTCCATTACCTGAAGGGGGCCCACAGAAAAGCTGGAGAGAGATTTTTTATAAGGGCATGTGGTGATAGGATGAGGAGAAATGGTTTTGAACTTGAGCAGGGCAGAATTAGATTAGACATTAGGAGGAAGTTCTTTACTATGAGACACTGGAACAGATTGCCCGGAGAAGTTGTAGATGCCCCATCCCTAGAATTGTCCCAAGCCAGGCTGGATGATGCTTTGAGCCACCTGCTCTGGTGAGAGAGAGGTGTCGCTGCCCATGGCAGGGAGTTGGAACTGGATGATCTTTAAGGTCCCTTCTAACTCAAACCATTCTATGAGTCTATGGTCTGCAAGGTTGGTATTACAACAGAGATGGTTTGTTTGCCTAGAGGCCGTCTGTGCTGTTCTGCCTGGCGAGATATTCTCTGTGTTATTTTCCCCTCAGTCAGCCTTCACAATCTGCAAGCTTCCTCTGTAAAGATTTTAGATTTCAGGTCATTAGTTACTTTTCTCCCTATTTTCATGGAATCACAGAATCATAGAATGGC
>NW_009731589.1:0-702 GCF_000703405.1 Apaloderma vittatum | reverse complement strand
TATAAATAAATAAAAATAATTTTAAAAAGTAATTTAAAAAACATTTAATAATTTATTTTAAATAGTTATTTAAAATATTTCTATAAGTGGAAATAATGCTTTTATAGTGCATGAAGTTCAGCCTACATATTTGAGGGCCAGATCTTATGGCTAATAAATTGCTGGCCATGTGAAGGCAGGAGCTGAGATGCTAAAATAATTGAACCTGTTAACCTAGCAATGCCATGTCCACCACTAAACCATGTCCCCAGGCACCACATCCACATGTCTTTTAATACCTCCAGGGATGTTAACTCAACTGTTTCCCTGGGCACCCTGTTCCAATGCTTGACAACCCTTTTGGTCGAGAAATTCTTCCTAATACTCAAACCTCTACTGACACAACTTGAGCCCATTTCCTTTCATCACTAGTTACTTGGGAGAAGAGACCAGCATTCACCTTGCTACAGCCTCCTTTCAGATGACTGTAGAGAGCTATAAAGTCTCCCGTGAGCATACTCTTCTTCAGGCTAAACAGCCTCAGTTACCTCAGCCACTCCTCGTAAGACTTGTTCTCCAGACTCTTCACCAGCTTTGTTGCCCTTTTCTGGACATGTTCCAGCACCTCAATCATGGACAGTCATAGGAAGTTAGGTATTAGAAGGGACCTCTAGAGGTCATCGAGTCTAACCCCACTCTGCCAGAGCAGGATCCCCTAGGGCA
>NW_009731588.1:0-350 GCF_000703405.1 Apaloderma vittatum | reverse complement strand
CTCCCCAAACCCTAGGGCAGAAGTCTGCAGGAGACCCAGGGAGCTGAAGCCCCTCCCTGGGGGATCTCCCCACCGCTGGGTCACCCCATGGACGGTCCCTGACTCAGAGATGTGTTTGGAGAACAGGTCTCACCCCATCTCCTTCCCAACCCCTTCCTCCTCCGCTCAGCTCCCTTTCCTCCCCTGCTGCCCCAAATTAACCCCCCCCCTTGAGGTGTGACGTCTGGGAGCGACTGCTGCTACACCATGCACAACCTGGACACGGCCCCTTCCCACTCCAGCCGCTGGCAGACAGTCGGAGCATCCCTGGCACAGACCAAGAAACGCTTCTGGGCATGAACAAGACCTTC
>NW_009731587.1:54325-55653 GCF_000703405.1 Apaloderma vittatum | reverse complement strand
TGTTGTCTGCGTCTCCCTTCGCCAACAGTCAGGACTGGGTCTGAAATGCTGGAAATCTGGCAGAAGAGCAGGAAAAGTAAAATCCCTCGTCCAAAAATCTGGTGATGAAGGGCTGGAGGTGAAAACACGTTGGCGGGTTCCAAGAAGGAGAGCAGCAGATGCCAAGTGCATATCAGGGATGTTGAATGGTTCTTCCCCCAGTTCAGAGGACCAGTGCCGCTCTGGAGCGAAGCCAAGGAGCTCTGGGATCTGCAGCCTTGCTCCCTGGCTTGGGTAGGCACTGGCCAAATGCCTCCATGAGGTCTGAGATCGAAGCTGCTGAGCTGAGCCCTGGTTTTCCAGGGCTAGCTTATCCAGCTTCTTCCACTGCCAGAGGCTGAGTTTTCTCCTGCAGTTGAACTATGTGCAGATGCTTGTCCTCTTTTGCACTTCCCGGTGAATTCATGAGCTTCTTCTGATGCATCGTGACAGGCGAGGGGTGAAACGTGGGATCATCTCGGTGGCCGGTGCAAAGCATCGCTGGGCACGTGCAGCTCCCGGGGTGGGAAGCAAAGCGTCGAGCTCGAGCAGGGAGCTGGGGGCAGTTTCCCATCCAAGGTTTGTGCTGGGTGGGCAGGGGCAGCTGAGGGAGCCGGCAGCATTTGGAGCCCTGTCTTGAAGCAGGGTGGGAAGAAATATCCCAAATCTGAATGCAAACACTTGACCATTGCTGCTTTGGTAGCAGGGAAGTGAGAATCAAGGCCAGTGCGTGTGTTGCTTGGTAGGGGAGGAGTGGAAAGTGCCTGAAAGCCCTGAGCTGGGTTGTTAATGAGGCAGCTTGTAAGTAAATGTTGGAAAATTAGAGGCTTCGAAGCAATGGCCGCGCCGGTGCAAAAGCCACAATAAGCTGAGCCTCTTCCCTGGGGGCAGGTGGAGGGGGGAATAAGGTCAGCCTTTCCCCGCAGGGGAAGGGGCGCATCGGGTGCTGTGGGGGTCTCCAGCTCCTGCCTCCATCCTTTGGCCATGGCGGTGGTCACGCTGGCATCTCCAGCAGCTCTCCTAAAGGGGGGGCTCGGGGAGACGGGGCTGCAGTGCTGGGAGCTGCTGGAGCCACGGGCAGTACTGATCTCAGCGACACTGAAAGGTGCTTTTTGCAATGGTCCCCTCGAAATTAACTCTTCACAAGGCAGGGCAGAAAGTCAGAGAAAACAAGGTTCGGTGCCTCGTGGGGCCAGGGCTTTGCAAAGGGTTCCTGGAGCTTAATTGCTCTGGTGTCGAGTTCTCGACTCCTAATACTGGCCGTGGCACAACAGTTTTAAGCAGGTGCTTGTATCCCATGCTGGCAGGCC
>NW_009731587.1:42810-54291 GCF_000703405.1 Apaloderma vittatum | reverse complement strand
CATGAGCCCCCGCCACGTGCCAAGGTGGCAGGACCAGCACCGTGGCAGGATGAGGCTCAGCTCCTGCTGCCGCTGCTCTCCTCTCATTGCCTGGCACATAATTGTAGCTGCTATTTTCTGGTGCTTTCCACAGTTGCCAAGGTGCATTCAGGCTGCAAAAAGAGCTGTTCAAGTGGAAACACGATGTCCAGACGAAGACATGTCTAATTATTTTCTGGCAGATAAAATCCATCTTTCTGTCTTGCATCTGTTCACTTGCAAACCTGCGCGATGCCCAGGCTCCGGGCTTCACCTTCCCTCGCCAGTTGGCAAACACAGTCCTGCCAGGAACTGCGTGCCAGGAATTGCTCGTGGAAACAGCCAGAGGTGACCAGTTGCGTGTGATCCTGACGAAGCTTTGTGGCACGGCTGGGGGATTTATCAGCTCCACGCCAGTGGGGAGGAACCCTCAGCCCTTAATGTAGCATCAGATGTCCCCGTTGCTCCAGCACGAGTGTTTCTGTAAGCTGTAAGCACTACAAGGTTGCTCTTTTTCTGGCCAGGCTTTGATGTTGCTGGAGCACGGTTGTGTGTGGGATGTTGTGGGCTTTGGAAAGGCTGCATGTCTGGGTACACATCTTGGTGGGAGCTGAAGGTGATGCCCTCAGTTGCAGGTACTCAACCTCTACAGACCCTTGCAAAGACAGAGGTGATGGAGACTGAACCAAGAAATTACGTGAGTGCTGGACACATCACTGTGTGTCTGCGCTTTACTGGATTCTCCAGTGTGTAGTTTAATCAGGACACATGTCCAGCACACATATCTTAGGTGATGGGTTAGGCAGAGGTCTGGGATGTTAGTGGGTAGAAATCAGCTTTGCTGTAGTCATACCTCTGAAGGCTAAAACTGTCCCTTCATTTTGTGCTCAGCTTGCGGGGCTCCCTGCAGGGGCCCAAGCATATTTATTTCCCGTTTCCTGGAAAGCTGCTTCATTATTTGCTGAATTTTTGACCAGAGAGTTCTTTGCACCTTCCTGAGTGGCACCATCCAGGGTCACTCTACCGGCCGGAGGATGCTAGATGCCCTCACCTCCCGAGCTCATCCTCCCCTCTTCAGCCGGGTACCGCTGCTCGCAGTGTTGGAGCCGTGTAGCTCTGCGATTAAAAACCGGGTGCATCTGAATGAGGCTGCAAAAGCTGCTGCCTTTAATTACAGCAGCTTCCTGGCACCTCTGAGGAGGTGGCTTGGAGGTTTGCTGGCAGCAGGTACCTGAGGAGCGGGGATGAGCCACCCTGCTGAGGCGAGGAGCGGCAGAGAGGGACTTCTTCCACCTTCGAGGGCTTTATTTCGTAGGAGAGGGAGGTGCCTGAATTCGCAGGATTCACCGAGCTGTTAAATTGCACTCCTTGGTGAAACATGTTTGTTTTGTAGCCAAATGACGACTCACTCGCTGGCTTCTTTGTCATTGCAGAAACCTCTGCTTTGTCACATAAAGGTTGTCGTAACCTTATTAATTGCTGGGTAATTTATATAGGTGAGAGGAGGTTCTGGCTGGTGTGAGAGGAGGGTTGACCACCCTGTCAGGGCCCAGAGACCCCCCTGGGCTGGGAGATCAGGGAGGGCAGAGGTTGCCAGCACACCCAGCAAAGGTCCAGCCAGGAGCCCCTGGGTCAAACCCAGCCTCCTGCAGCTCTTGGCTTCCCCTTTCTGGAGGCTTTCAACCCCTTTTGTAAGGTGCAAAGCATGCAGCAAGTGCTGTGTTCCGCTGTGAGGGGGAAAACAGGGTTTTGTTGAACCTCAGAAATTAATAAATTGGTTGCTAAACCTCCACCCCTGAGATGGGCAGGGCTGTGCCACCCAGGATCAACGATGGGCCAGAGAAGCAGTCCAGATGCTTGTTGCAAAAGTAAAACCATTGCAGGTGTTTTAAAAATCATACTGTAAATGCTAGAAAAACATTGCTTTTTAGGTCATCGTGCCCCTTCCAGCAGGAGGAGGAGCTGGGAGCAGAGGCCAGGCAGGAGGGCATTCATCTCGTGGGCTCCGATTTGCACTTTTAATTGCTTGTGATGGGCTTGTCACAGAGCCCCAGGAGCTGCCTGGGCTCAGCTCCGGCACCTTTCATCCCCCAGATAACGGCCCTGTGCTTGCTGGGCTCTTGTAGACAGGGAGAAGCTGAGGGAGCAGAAAGGACAGAAGCTCTCCTCTGTCTCCCCTGCTCCAGTCTGTCTTGCTGATGACAGCCGGTGGAGGCAGAGAAGATGCAATTAAATATGATATAGGCTGTTGGCCCAGCCTGCCAATGGATGCCCATGAGATCCATTTAGTGCTGGACTTTTCAGCTCTGGAAGTGATAAGGTGGAAGGAAGCATTGGGTTAATCTGAAAATAGGTCAACGGGATGTAAAGAGAACCCCGCAGTCATCTGATTTCAGAGAGCCTGCACCGCACTTGGGGAGGGAACGTTGATGAAAGTACCTATAAGTGGAAAATAGCAGGACAAGAAGCTGCTGTCGGTTCGTTCTGGAGGAGGCACAGCTGGTGGAGGCAGCTGGTGGAGAGGCGAGCTCGGCGCTTGCATCCCCTGGGATTGGGGCCGCTTTGGCTGCTCTCTGCTGGAGGGGAGCGAGGGCTGAGCCGATGGGCTCGGCCAGGGTGTCGGGATGGGACACGCCAGCAGGTCACCTCCCAGACACGAGCTGCTCACCTGGAGGTTCTCCAGGAGCCAGGATCAAGAGGTTTTCAAAAATAAACCTCTTGGCTGTGCTGGCTGAGAAGAAGACATTTGCGCTCATCAATTTTATTTGCGTAATTTCAAGCGCCATTAATAGTACATGGCATGAGGAAAAATCAGGGAAATTTCACTCCAGCCATGAGTGAAATTGGGTTTAGTAGAAAATTAGTTGACTTAACTGGCAAGTGATGAAAGCTCAAATAAAGAATGTTTAAATAAGGAGGTATGAAAAAAAAAAATAATTCCCCCCGCCTTTGGAGGTACAGCCTGGATTTGCGTGATTGGAATATTAAAATCAGTGGTTATAAAGTGTTTGGGAAGGATAAGGGAGGTGAATGAAAGAGGTGCTCTGCTTCAAAGACACTGCTCCTGCTTTTAGATGTATTCCTGCCTTTCAGCCTTGGCATCAGGAGTATAAAACTGGAGATGGCAAGTCCTCAGGACCTGGAGAGCGGCCGAGAGGGAACCAGACCTGCTCTGCGTAACTCATAGAAAGTGGTTTGGAGGCTTCGCTATGAGATCTACTAATCGCCATCTCCCACAGACCCTTGTCAAGCTGGGTTAGGGCCTTTTAAAATTAACAGTCGATTTGGTAATGCAGCGGCTCATGGGGTGTGGACTAGCTAGAGGATGGGCTGTGCTGCAAGAGAAGTGTTAGGGTTTGAGGATTTTCAGTTCAGTACAAGGGTTATGGATCAGCTGAGTTGCTCCACTGTGCCGCCAGGTCGGTGTAAATCAGCTTTGCCATTTGGCTGACGACCGAGGAAGAAGCACCCTGTATGTGAACAAATGTTTTATTTAGTGTTGCATTTCTATAAAATCCTGTTGGTTTTTTGCTGGCTTAAAAAAGCCCCTTCCCCTTCAGCCTCCCCAGGAGCGGTGGGTCTCCTGGTTACCCTGTTTATCATACTGAGGTGGCTGTTGGAGGTGAGAGCCTTTCTATTCCTGCCATCTTCCCAATCAGCCATAAAATTCTGCATAAAAGTGATAAAACTGCAACCTGTTTCCCCTGCAGCCGACCTGGCCAGGCTGCCCTGAGCTGATGCTTATATTCCTTGTGACAAGAGCAATGAAGCAGCTGCAAACGCAGCTCCTTGCTTTAAACTAAAACTCTCTGGGTTTCCCTGGCTTTGGTGAGTGGTGTGATTCCAGCAGTAACTTGCTCTCTGGAGTTACGGTCGTGCTCAGGATTTTGGGATGAGCTTCACCAGTCTCAGGTCGAGGTGGGGCTGGAAGAAGGATCGTGGTGTCCAACACTCAAGGGCTTGCAAGCCAGCTCGGAAGAAGAGGGAGATATGTCCAGGAGCAGACCAGGAGCCCTTTTTCATATCTGTGATGGCCAACCAATTTCACTGCCTACGCAAGACCCTTTGTGATGTTGTTGGTGAAGACTAGTGCGAGGTTGGAGAGCAAATGGTTGTGATAACGGTGTCACTTGGCTGTTCGCTGGGTGGGAGAGCCATCCGTCTCCTCTGCAAGCAGCCTTGGGATCAACAGGTGAAATGCTGGGCATGGTAGTAGGTCTGGGCAAGGGATGAGGACCTTCTGGAGGTCCTATTGGAGGATGGACCCTTGAACTGTGGGTCCTTTTGAGCTTCAGCTAAGCAACAGAAAAAAACCCAGGTAGGGCTTGGAAGAGGATTCTCAGATTCAGAAGGGGAACTGCAGAGAAATTAGAAGAAACCAGTAAGAGAGCTCACGTAGAGGGAAGGGTTCAAAGCCCTGGAATGTAAAACCCGCCTGGACTTTTTATTCCTAAGAAAAGGGAAAATACTTACAGGGATGGCTGAGATAAATTCCCATCTGCAAATAGGTGCTAGGAGTAAGTGAAGAGCCTAGAAGAAAACACAGACAGACAGCTTGGCAGGCAGGAGCTCGGGGTGAGATTTCACACTGTCTGAGTTCAGGCTTGCAAAATAAAAGAGAAGTTCCTCAGCTCTGTTGGAAGGACTGAAAATGAAACGGGGTGGCTGCATGGTGGGAGTGAGGCAGAGCCCAGGCAGACCAAATCAGCTCAACATTTTGGTTTTCCATGAGGATGTTGCCGTTGCTTTTCAGGTTATGAGTGTGAAGATGAAGAATTAGGAGGAAAAAAACCACCAGAGCGTTGAAACTGAGGGGTGGATAGTTTGTATGTCTGAGCAAACTGGCACTCAGGAATCACAAGTGTATGGAACAAGGATTTTTGAGAAACCTGCTGAAGCTGAAAGGTGTCACAGCTTTTTTTCTGAGAAGGAGGAAACACGGTCCAGATGAGCAGATGGGCTGTCAGGCTGACATCAGTGGTACACTTAGTGGAACAGTTTTGCAGAGAGGGATTCACAGAGGTAATTGAAAATGGAAGGAGACGTGCCGCAGGTTTACCAGCCTTGTATCATGCCAGATTAACGACATATCGCCCTGGCAGCAAAGTAGCTGATAAGGAGATTGCAGTCCATCTAGTTTATCTGGATTTTCACATTTTATCCACCTGAGGAGGGAAGAGGAGCGAGCAGAGCTGTTGTAAGGAACAGCTGAAAACTCACTGAGGGAGACCCAGGGTCCAGCTGCCCCAGCTTTACTGAACTATTTCATAAATGGAACGAAAAGCGAGAAATATGAATAAAATGTGCTCAACATCCAAGGATGGGCAGTGCCACCAGAGTCAAGGAGAAGCTGAGGATTCTCTGGGGTATGGTGGGCACCTGTAAGGACCAGAGTAAGAGAAGCAGTTCATGGTGTGTGCGTGGGAGGTAGAAGGGGCTGGGAACAGGGAGATTTGTACACTGAGCTGGGAGCAGGCAGGAAGGAGGGGAAAGATGTGGCCTTACGAATTGGTTGCTGATGAAAGCAAACCAAATCCGGTGTCTTCAACAAGAGAGGTCCAGGGCAGTGTGTGTCTAGTGAGATTGGGCTGGGGATGCTGTGCAAAAGCCCCATCATCCACATGGGAAGAGCAGGACCTCGGCTGCAGCCAAGTGCACAGTAATGGGAGGGGACCAGGACTCCTCAGAACCTCAGACTTTTGCCCCAAGAAATAGAGGCTGGGGAGAGGAGAATGATCTTCCTCCATCTCCATCAGCTGGCGAGCTGGATGCTGGCCCTTGTTAAACCCAGGGCAGGGAAATGAGTGTTGGTGTTGTGGGGCTATTGTGATGCTGGGGAGGCTGATCGGTCCCTCCTCCCTCTCCCCAGTCACTTAGGGGTGCCGCCGGGGCGGGGTAACTGCCCCCTGACCAACCCTTTGCCTTTCGACCTGATTTACACCGACTACCACGGTCTGCAGCAGATGAAGCAGCACATGGGGCTCTCCTTCAAGAAATACAGGTAAGCAAAGCCATTCCCTTCTTTTACTCTCTCGTTAATTAGCAAGCAAAGACTAATGCTAATGACCTCGAGGGACAGCCAAGAGTCCAAGCAGTCGGACCCTTCGGTTGCACCTTGGATTTTTGCCTGGCTCGGCCAGCTGGTGCCTTGCTGTGTCCCTTGTGGCTGTGGCACAAGGCGGTCTGCTCGCTCTGGAGCCTCGCGTCTTTAAGATTAAACCTGATTAGAAGAGACTGAATTGGAGGGAAAAACCCAATCTGCATGTGCCTGTGGTGTGTGTGTGTGCTCACGAGGTCCTGCAGCCAGGGCTGGCCTCACCACAGAGCGAGGTGTGAGCCTTTTGTATTTGCAAGAAGACCCATCCCCGGCTCCTTCGGCAAGATGACAAATGTCATCATCTCCCGGTACATCAACAGCCGGGAAAATATGTGATTTAATTTAGTGCTGATAGTCCTGCTATTTATTATGTTTTCTCCCATCTCTTCCACTATCCTACACAATTTTATTAGAGAGAAAAATGACAAGTGGTGTTATTGCTTTTATTATAAATGCATTTGTTCTCATATTCAGCTTGTTTTGCTCTTCCCATGCTTGATGCTCCCCTTCTCTCCTCAGCCTTGTGCTGATGATGCCTACCTCAGCATTCTCGGGATATTGGGAAAAGCATTAACAAGTCTTCAGGAGGTGCATCATTCTCGGGGAGATGGAAGCCCTGCAAGGGGAGATTGCTCGTTACGGGAGGGCTGGGAAGGGCTACTTGGGACGTTCCTGCACCTTCTGCTCGGGCACATGACAAGGGATGAGCTGCCTGGGGTCGCCAGATGCCCCTGGCAGTGGGACTTTCTCAAACCGAGGTCCTTGGGTCCCCCGTCCTCTCACAGGTGCCGCGTCCGGGTCATCGATACCTTTGGGACAGAGCCGGCGTACAACCATGAGGAGTACGCCACGCTGCGCGGCTACCGCACCAACTGGGGCTACTGGAACCTGCAGCCCACCCAGTTCATGACCATGTTCCGTAAGTGGTGGGGAGAGGGGGCACGACAGGGTGGTGTCAGGGCCCTCCAGGGCACTGCAGAAGCAGCTCTCGCCTCCTTCAGGAGGTGACGTGTGGGCAGTGCCACCCTCCCCAGCTCCACTCCACTTCCCATCTGCCTGCGGGGAGCTCCTGAATCCACTTGGCCATCTCTTGGGCTATAGGAATGCTCCAGGGAGCGAGACCTGGCGTTTTCCTCCACAATGGGAGCTGGCTCCAGCACGGTCAGGGCACAGCCAGCAGCTTCCAGCTTCCCGGAAGGGAAAAAGCAGGGTGGCTTGGGTTGCAAAGCTTGGTTTTATTTCAGCTGGGGTTGTAAAGGTGAGAGGTGACTCGGTGATTCGGGTTTGCCTGTGGCATGGAAAGCAGACGGGCTTGTCTGAAAGGAGCTCACTGACCTATTGGGCGCTGGATGACTCAAAGGTTGCTTTTTCCAGCCTGGGTAAATCCCATTTGACAGACTTAAAAATGCCTTGTTTTTCAAGAAATCACTCCAGTGAGTTCCAAAGCCTGTGTTTTATGAGCTGCTTGGATGGGGGGATTCACGCCATTTTTCCTCCAAGCCCCAGCAAGGCTCTGGAGCCAGGCTCGTCTCAGCCCCTGTGCTGCAGCAAGGCTGTGTCCTCAACCCTGACGAGGTCCCAGAAAACATCTGTCCAGCCACTCTTCTTCTCCGCTTGGTCTCCACAGCTCACACCCCCGACAACTCCTTCATGGGCTTCGTGTCGGAGGAGCTCAACGAGACGGAGAGGCAATTCATCAAGTCCAACAAAGCGAGCAGCATGGCGGTGGTGTACGGGAAGGAGGCCAGCATCTGGAAGGTGGGTCTCCTGGGCTGCGGGCAGTTGTGGGCAGAGCCCCTGGCTCTTACCCTGAGCTTTTGAGGCCCAGATCTCAGTGTGCCTGGAGAGAAGCAGCCCCGTCGTGCTCTCAGAGGGGAAGCTGAAGCTGCTGCAGGGATGTGAGGTGCCCAGCGCCTCCGAGCAAACCCCGTTCCTGCTCCTTGCTCTAGGCGATGCCTCCTCACCCTGGGCTGTTCAGACCGAGGGTTTCGTACTAATGATTTTATGTAATTAATGAGGGTGATTGCTGTAATTCCCTCTGTTTTGAAGGGGGTGGTTTGTCTCCACTTTCACATATCCTATGATAGGGGGTTGTGCTGTGGGGTGGGCAGCTGCTTGGGGGAGATACCCCCAAACCCCACGAAAACCTCCCCCCTGCATCTCCTCCCTGTCCTGCCCAGTGCTAGCCAGCTGCTTTTATTTCCAAGGCTTTAAACAAATGAGCTGTCTCTTGATATATTTCTTTTGTTTTTTCTCCTTTGTGCACCGCCTGGGGCTGTTCCAGTTGCAGGTACTGTACCTCACCAGCTGCTGCTGGGCTTTACCCCTGCGCATCTGCTCATGAGAAAAAAGGTTTTGCCTTTGCCTGGTCCTGCCAAGGTGCAGGGATCGGCGCAGGTTGATGCAGCCAGGAGTGTATCCCCCTCCTGTCCCCCACCTTTCCTGATATACGGCTCTGCCCTTGCGGGGATGCCTGCCATGGGCCAGGGTCCAGCCGTGCCATCTCCTCCTCTTCATGGGTGTTTGTGGCTTTTCCATCACCCCCCACATCTGAGAGCGAACCCTCCCATCATCTGCATAGCTTGAGGGCTCCCCACTAAATCTCGTCTTAGGGGAACTGTAACATTCTGTTGTCTTTTTCTACCATTTCCTCACTCTCTCTTTTGCAGAAGTTTCATTTGAGCTTAGTTAGGTTAATTTGGGAAGGCATTAAAGAGAGTTAAACCCTCAGAATGGACATTTTCCTCCACCCTTAGTGCTATGAACATTTGCTCCTTTTTAGCCTGAATTCACAAACAACATCATTTTCCCCCAAAATGCGTATTTGGGGTAATTTATGACTGGATCAAAGGGGCTGGTGGCTGTTCCTCGAGACTGGGCTGCCTGGCCTTAGCATCTTGTGCCCCTCCCCATGTAAGAGACTAAAGAGGAAGAGGAGCTTTTCCTTATTTTGAGTGATTTTGAGATCTAAGAAGGAAAAGAGCACTTCCATCTTCTGGAGCCGGGTGCTTATTTACAAGCCTTGGATGAAGCGCAGTCTCCAGAGAGGATTTTTTTGACATTTAGAAACATTTCATTAAACCTGCCTTCCCGTTATTTCTCTTTTCTTATCCCTCTGAACCTCTCATCTCCGGCTCATGACAGGAAATGAAGTTTTAATAAGCTGGGAAAGATGGTTTGCATCAGGCTCTGCCCAGCTTCCCTGGCCCAGAGCAGCCCGTGGTGCTGGGGCGCAGCGGTGCAGGGGGGTCTCCCGTGCCAGCCCCCCCCAGAGCAGGGGGATCGGTCCCCGCCGAAGATGCTCGGTGCCCCCGGCACTACCCGAAGCTGCCTTTAACTCCCATCTCCCCCAGCCCTTTGCAGCAGGGAACTGATACCAGAACGGCGCTGGTTTGGCTATTAGTGGCACGGTGGCCAGGACTTCACCCTGCAGCCTCACCCCACCAAGAGCACTTGTTTTGTAGCCTTAGAGAAATACAGGGAAATACAGTGTTCAGAGAAGATTTAAGGCAACGTATGGTGTTTTCTCCAATTCCACATTTATACCCCCTTATTCCCTCTCAGTCTCTGCTCTTTCGGGGCCCGTTGCAGCACTGGGACAAACTGAAAATGCTGCATCCCAATGCTGGTCCCTGTGTAGTTTTTCCAAGCAAAAAAACTCTGCAATAGGGACACTGTTAAAATGGAGGGCTGTTTTGGAGAACAAAAGGAGGAAAGCCTCCAAAAGAAGAAAGCTGATGGCTCCCTTGATTTTGTCTGATAATAAAACAGGATTAATCCTGAGTGAGAAAATCCTGGGGAGTTTGTTACTTGGAATAAGGGCCATTAGCGAGCTCTCGTCTTTGCAAAGTTCCCCCAGAACCCTTTAATTCAGTGGAAGTTGCCCACAGAGCAGGCTGGAAAGGTGGGGGCTCGGGGTGCTGATGTTCAGGGTGCTGGATCCCGCAGCCGTCTGGGCTCGCCAGGAGCCTGGGGTGATGCAGGACGTGGTCTGAGGGATGCGGAGGGGCGGGGGTGGGTTTTTCACAGCTGCGGGTTGGGCTGAAGCATCACAGATGCTCCAGGACAGCGTTTGGAGAGTTAAATCTCCCCAATAACCGTGTGGGCTGAGGGGGTCAACCCCACCTTCTGGTGAAGTTCACAGCGCTGCTTCCTCCCCAGGGCAAGGAGAAGTTCCTGGCCATCCTCAACAAGTACATGGAGATCCATGGCACGGTTTATTACGAGACGCAGCGGCCGCCCGAGGTGCCGGCATTCGTGAAGAACCACGGGCTGCTGCCACAGCACGAGTTCCAGCAGCTGCTGAGGAAAGCCGAGGTGGGCGAGAGGGAGCCGGGGTGTCCGCAGGACTCCACACCCCATTAACCAGCCAGCAGCGAGGACTCAGTTGCCTTGAGAAAGAAAACCTAATTAAAGGACGAGGCGGTGGGGAGAGGCCGTTATCTGGGCGCTATCAGCAGGGCTAATTAGCCGGGAGCAGAGCAGAGCTCATTGTTTCAGATCAAGATGTGTCTGATGAGTTTCTCCTTGCAGACTGTCCGCAGACAGAGCACAAAGTTTCCCTGATTAATTCATTTATTGCTAAGTGGGGTGGGGTTTTTTTAACCACCATGGCCGTGATAAAAATAAATGGGATTCTTGGAGTGTGTGTGGGATGTGAGTGCACCCCGTATGCCTCTGAGGGAAATGCTGTTGGTTTTCCACCCTGAATGGCTTTGGCAAAGCAATATTTTTACATACGGGGTCGATACGATGGTCATAGCCACCGCTTTCAGCCGCTGAACGCCCCGTTGCTTTGCACAAGCGGGCTCTGAGCTGTGCAGCAGGGTGAGCTTTTGGCACATTCAAACTATGGGGTGTTGAACCCCAGGGGGCTGGGATGCAGGACCGGAGCAGCTGAGAGGGATGCTAGCGGCTTATCTGGGAGACTTCCCTATGGGGCTGGCTGTGTTCGCTCACCAGCGCGTGGGTTTCTCCTTTGCAGCTCTTCATCGGCTTTGGATTCCCCTACGAGGGTCCTGCCCCGCTGGAGGCCATCGCCAACGGCTGCGTGTTCCTGCAGGCGCGTTTCTCGCCCCCACACAGCTCCCTCAACCACGAGTTCTTCCGCGGGAAACCGACGTCAAGAGAGGCGAGTCCGGCGGGAGGCGAGCGGGTGGGCTGGATGGAGCCGTCCCCTTTACAGCAGCTTTGGGCCAGCCCAGGGAAAAACAGTTGCTAAATGGATTAATATTCTTATTTTTGTAGCTTTTTTCACGAGGTTTCCTCCTTGTGTTGGGATGGCAAGGGGCCCTGCCATGGATTTGGGGTTGCAAGGGAGAAGGTGGTGCAGGAGACTTCTGCAGACCACAAACCCCGTCAGCCCA
>NW_009731587.1:36643-42779 GCF_000703405.1 Apaloderma vittatum | reverse complement strand
ACCCCGTACCCTGCTCACAAACCGGGGTGATGCTCCCCTGTCTGTCCTTCTGTAAACCCAGAGGGACACGGGGACCTCTGTGGTGTTGCAAGGGTACAAAATCCCTCCCAGGCTTGCCTGTCACTGGGAATTCAATCTAAGCGAAGCAGGAACTCTTTAAAAGTTAAAGGGTTGAGAAAATGGCCTCTTTTATTATTAATAAAGTGGATAATGTAGTGCAATGCCGGCTTCTACTGAGAAGGGCTTTGCTGGGGGGCTGTGCAGCTCAGCCCTGCTCGACGGCGTCCGTCACGGGGTGGGGGGCACTGGGCTGTCCTGGAGCCCTGGGTCTGTCCTGTGCACCCCCGTGATGAGCCCCCGGTATTAGCCCCCGTCCCAGGTGGGTGCTGTGGTTGTACTTCAGCCCAGAGCCGGGAGGGCAGCCAAGGGCTGTGAAATGCCTCAGGGTGTTTATATGCCAGAGGGGAAGGAGGTGATCAATCTGTGGGCAAAAAAAAAGAAATTGGGAAAGGATGGCAGGCTGGAGGTGAAAATGCAGAGAATGCACTGCTCTCCTCTTCCAGCTGGCAGGTTTTCAGGCCCTTCTGCAATGCTTCACCGTGCCCCCGAAACACCTCCTCTGCTCAGCAGCCTCTCTCCTCCCTTCCTGAGAGGAGATCTGGGCTCTGGCTGCCTCCCAGCAGCGTGGAGCTGAAGAGGCAGCTCAGGGGCTGGAACAAAAGAGGAAGATCCCCCAAAATTGCCTGGTGAGAGGCAGCTGGCTGTGGGGTACCGATGTGTGGGGCTGCCTGCGGCACCGGGCGATGCAGCTGCCAGCACCGTTTTCTCCCAGCCTTTGGTGGCGATGGATTTTCTCTTTGCCTTGTTTCTGGAGCTGGCAGACCTGGCGCTTTCACAGACCTTTTGCTGTTGTGGTCTACATTTCCCACTCCAGGCCCATCAGTGGCTCAGGTCGGGTTAATTTGTGCCCGTGTTACGGCGATGGAGGTGTTCAGGGCTGCGGGGGCAGCTGTGGTGTTGGTGGGAATGGGGCATCCCAACCCAGCAGGGATTTTAGAGCATCAGCCTAATGCAGGGCGGGGGGCAGGTGGGTTTGGAGGAAACCTTTTTCCAACACGTCCCTGTGTGCGGTGGGTTAAACTCCAACGTGTCCGAGCTGCTCCTCCCTGCCATCGTGATAGATGGCAGCCCTTCTGGCCGGGACTGCAAAAACCAGCTCGGCCGCTGTGCTTTAGGTGTCCTCCCAACACCCGTACGCCGAAGACTTCATCGGGAAGCCGCATGTCTGGACTGTCGACTACAATAACTCCGAAGAGTTTGAAGCTGCTATCAAAACCATCATGAGGACCCAGGTACGGCTCGGAGGAGGTGGCGGGCGATCTCCCTGCCACTGGGTTTGCAAGGATCGGTGGTGTCGGCAGTCGCTGGTGCTGGTTCTTCCTTTGGAGCATTAATTGCTTTTCCTTCCCTGCTGCCTCTTGGAAATCATTTGCACGGGAAAGGCACAAATCCTCTTCTCCTGCAGCTTCAGGGGGACTCATGCTTTCACCCTGCTTGATACCAAGCTTCGTATCCGTTTGCCCAGGTCAGCGCCATGCCTTTGAGGAATACCCTGGGAATCTCCAGGGCAGAGCTGGAGCGAGGGGAAGCTGAGAAAAGGGAGATGAGGTTTGGGACCAGGAGGCTGAGGTTGTGTGGCAGTGCTGGGTGAAGCAAAGATAAACCCAGAGAGCATCTCTCTGCAAATACCCAGACAGCTGCCATCCTCTGCGCCTGCCATTCCCCCCTTTCGCTGTTCCTCGTTACCGTTGGGATTGAGCGAGTCAATCGGAATAGCTCCAGGAGTTGCTTCTGGGAAGGATGAAGGGATGGAAAGATGCGGGGGGGAGGGATGCGGGGACCTCCAGGGAAGGCAGCTCCCGCTGCACCCACCCTGGCAACGCTCCCTCATGAATATTTACCTCCTGCCCTGTGGCAGGAGCCTTTCAAGCTGTCAGTTTTCCTGGAGGGGGAGAAAAGTGCTGATCTCTGTTTTGCTGGCAATTGGCCTCGCTTAGGATAAGCCACCTCTCTGTGAGGACAGTGATGCGCTGTGGGACCGGGGCTCTGTGAGGGTTTCACCGGGGTGGTGGAGGTGATTTTGGGGTGAAAAGGGGTGATGCTGGGCAGAGAGGTGTCATCCTTGCTTTTCCTTGCATTAGAGGCTGCAGAAGTGGGTGTCCCTGGCAGTCTGGGGACTTTGTTGAGCCGATGTGGCCACACCGGGTCTTGCACCGTGCCGTGGGTGTTTGCTGCAGCTCTTTACCTCATGCTCATTTTCTCTCCAAGTTTGCAAAGACCCAACAAACCCAACTTGGCTAAACAGTTGTTGTTTTGCCCGTTCATTCTGGTGTCTCGAATAAAATTAAATTAAAAATAATTACATCCCTGCTGCTATGCTGCCGGGCCAGCTGTCAGTGCTTGACCCTCCTCTGTCAGGGCTGGAGAGATGGCCCCAAAGCAAGAGGGATGCTGTGGGTGCGTGGCTGGGAGCTGCTGGTCACTGTTTTAGGAAAGAGAAGGAAATTTTCAGTTTTTCTAGAAAGAAGTTAGTGCAGCCTGGTGCTGCCCTGCTATTAAAATAATTGAAAAATGAGGGCGAGGAGAAGAGCTCCGCTGGCTTGTGAGCAGCTGCGTTGCACCGGGTCATTTAGATGCTTAATGACAATTGGGTTAAAAATAAAAGAAGAAAAAAGGATTTTAAGAATGAATTTGGCGGTGTGATGGGCAGCGGGCAGGAGCAGCTGATGAGGGTCACGTTAGGTCTGTCTGCTCCGGGACCACCAACCCCTGTGGGACCAGGGACCCCACCACCCTCCCCAACCTCTGTAATTACCCCCCGGCTGCTAGGAGGCTGAAGTGCTGAATTTGCCTCAAGTGAGTAAAACCAGCTGCTGACATCCCACTTGCGCTGCAAACGTGCAGTCGCTCGGGAGGGAAATTAGTCCTTCCCACCACGAAGCGCGCAGGGTTCATCTCACAACTCACCTCTCCGGGGGTTTTTAAGGATGTTGTATAAATCCTCTCAAAGCTGAGCAGGGAAGGAGTGTGAATAACTTACAGTCACTTCCTTCCTCCGCGCTCCCCCTCTTTTTTTCCTTTTTTTAACCCCCCTCCTTTTATTCTTTTAAATAGAAAGGCCTGCTTTGTTAGGGATGTTGTCGAGGCAATTAAGCCTAAAAATTGACCTACCTTACAGGTTTAAAAGCCTTGTTATGGGATTTGGCTTCAGGAATCCCTTGGTATCTTGTCTTTAAAATACTGTTTGGCACAGCAGGAGTGGAAAGCAAGGGCGTTAGTGGGAGGAGCGGCAGAAAGCCAGCAGCCAGGCAGTTGAGTGTTGCTATTCCCAGCCAGGTACTGGAGCTTGGAGAAACTATTTTACTGACTTTTCTATCCCCGCAAGGCAAAATGGGATGTGTTGTTATCGGAGTATCTAACATGTTTGTCTGTGTTTCAAAACAACCACCATATATTTATTTTTTTTTCAATCCAAACATTTCAACATTACTGGAATGAAATGGTTTTGTTTCCCATCTGCCTGCCTTTGTTTGAAAATCTGCTGCTGCTTTCTTGAAAGGAAGGCTCGTATCCGAAAGGATGCGTCTCCCTTTGCTTCACCATCCCCAACAGATTGCCGAACCCCAAACACAGCGTTTTCCCTTTCCTTGGTGGATGGAAATACTGGAAATTGAAAACTGACCTGGAACAGATTTTTTATTTTTATTTTTTTTTCCCCTCTGTTTGCAGACATTCAGAGCTCTGGGGAGGGAGGTGCCCTGCTTGCTCCTCCAGCCCTGCCCTGGCTGGGCTGACGGAGCTTCCCTTGTCCTGTCTGAAGCAGGGCTGGCTGCCCTGTTTGTGCAAATAAATTAGCGCAAATGGTTCAACTCAGTGGTCTCAAGGGGCCTTTCCAACCTAAAGGATTCAGTTTCAGCCAGTGTCGTTTGTCAACCTAGATTTGCTTGAAAGATTCCTCATCCTTCTGGAGAGGGATCCAGTCATGGCTTGGATGTGGCTTGGGTTTGGGATATTTGGGTTTTTTTTCCCCTGAGAAAAACCGTTTTACTCTCCTCTCGTGTCCTTTTGGAGGTGGCACCTGCTCCACATCACCCTGCGATTGCTGGGAAAGGTTTTTTGGCATCCAATACCTCTGCTGTTCATCCGCTCCCTGGAGCGGTTTGGGGTTCTCGCCCCTGTCACCTGTTTATAAGGAAAATTGAAATCCTGGAAGCACTGAAGCCCTCTACAGCAGAGATCAAATCCTGGCACAGTCGTGCAGGGCCAAGAGACACGTGGCGTCCCCCTGGGAAGGACGATGCCGGGAGGCTTGTCCCGGTGATGGATGGCGGCCGTTAGCCAGGGGTTAGGGGCTGGAGAGGGAGAGAAGTTTACAAGCACCACCAGTTGCTTGGCACCCAGCTTTTTCCATTATCAGAAATAGTCCCTCACACAAGCAATTTAATAGACCCAATATTCTGGGGTAGTGAAGGGAGAAGGCTTCGTTATATTAAAGTCAAACATACAGGAATATAATGGAAAATTATACATTTCAGACTATGCTTGAAAGAGTGGTGTATTAAACATCCCAGTGAAAATAGCTGGTTAGCGTGTTCCCAGCCTGCTGTTATGTGCCGGCAGAGAATTGCATTATTTTTCTCCTTATTTGTCTGATGATGTTTGCATTCGGTTTCTCCTTTCTTTTCCTTTCGATCAAAGGGAGACTTACTGCTCCCTCCAGCTCTGGGATTCCTGCCAGAGGCCGTAAGCCCAGGGCTCTCACTGCGATGTCCCCGTGGGGCACCAGTAGGTCCCTGTTTGGCCGAGGGAGCTGGAGAGCTCTGGCCCCATGTTTCCCCGCCATGCCCAGTGGAAAAGATGGCAAAGTCCATCTTCACTGGCCCCTCCGCTCCCTCCTGTGGCACAGCGGGATGCAGTGGCCCCCACCTTGAAGTCTTCTTCATCGTCCTCCTCTTCCTCACTGCCAGGGCTCTGGGAGGATCTTGAGCTCCCGGTGCGGGGAGCGGCATTAACCGTGTGGCTGTGAAGAGGAGGCCAAGCCTGTCAGATTTTAATTAACCAATTATCTTCTCAAAATTGCCATTTTCGCTTGGTCCTGGGCGCACGAGCTGAATCCTAACAAGCCTGGGAGAGGGGAGGAGTGAGAGCTTTTGGGGGTGCCCCTATGGGCAGAGCGGGGCACATGGGGATGTCAGGGCTGGAGGAGGGGGAGCTGCACTGGGCTGGGACTTGACAGAGCTCCCAGGAGAGGCTGCACCCAGAGCATCCCTCCCAGGTACATAATGCAAGTGCAAAAGGAGTTTTTGTGCCTGCACCCCACCATGGATGTGCTGCAGCCCACCGCAGCGGTGTTTTGAGGTGAATTAGAGGCTGTTTTAGAGAATTACATCTACACCGTGCCTGGTCCCAGGAGAAGCCCCCAGCCATGAAAGCAGGGGTGAGGTGATACTGGTGATGCTGAGCAAGGGGAGGTTACCGTATCGGCACCCAGCCCCCAGCCCGGCTCGGGCTTTATGTGACCGAGATGGGCAGTTTGGCTTTGTGGAGGACTCTGCCCCAGTTAACTGAGCACCCACCAGCGATTCAGAGGCAAGATGGGTGTCAGCCCTCATTAGCGTGCACATCTGTAATTAGGTGGAGCAGTTGTGATTTCCAGCCTGGCTGAGATCTCAGGTAGGATATTTATGGCAGCGAGATGCTTAGAGGGATCTTCTCAGCAGACTGAGCCTTTAAGCTTGGGTTTGATGGGTACTTCAAAAGAGAGAGCTATTTTGGAGGTGCAGAGCTCAAAAAATAGACAAATCGTTCTCTGCTTGAACTGTCTTTGGGGTGGTTTTGTTTATAATCCTTCTTTTTCATGAAACTCTGCAGAGACGCACAGGGGGAAGGGGATTTTTGGGACCAGCCCCTTCCATGCAAGGACGTCCTGCAGCTCATGTCGTATCTCTCTGGAAAAATAACGGAGTGTGGAAAAGCTGCCTTCCCAGGGCAGCAGAGAGTTCCTTAGAAAATAATTTGTTCCGGAGGGGTTGCATCAGCAACACAGCCCTCGTGGCAACGCTCTTTCCCGCGGGGA
>NW_009731587.1:36128-36604 GCF_000703405.1 Apaloderma vittatum | reverse complement strand
AGCCCGCCTGCCTGCTTCTGCCTGCAGGGAACGGGGGACCAGAGGATGCCAGACCGGACCCAGGGCACCCCCAGGATGCTCTTGCTCTGGATTAGCTTGGCATCTTTACCAGTCCTACCTCCTCCTCTGTGTTTTAAAGTTACTCCCCTTGCCTTGCCCGCAGCTGTGGAATGTTTCTTGGGCTGAAACAGTTTGTACTCAGATTGGAAGTGATCTATTGCACGGAAACTGAATTGAATCCTTCGCCCTCCTTATGCCTTGTGAAGTTTATCCAGACCTAGTTCTCTGTCCTGCTTGCTTTGGTGGACAGACACAAGCCATGGGCTTTGGGGAGTGGGCAGAGCCGTTGCCCAGGGCACTGCTGTCCTGGCCACTGGGCTCAGGGGGAGGGTGAGGCTGTCCCCACTCGCTGCCTGTGCTCTGCTCTTCCCCCTTCACAGGTGGACCCTTACCTGCCTTATGAGTACACCTGCGAG
>NW_009731587.1:15007-36097 GCF_000703405.1 Apaloderma vittatum | reverse complement strand
GAGCGGATCCAAGCCTACATCCAGCACCAGGTTGGGGAGCATCCCTGTCCTCCCCGGGGAACTGTCCCTCCTTGACCTCCCTGGGGAACTATCCCTGTTCTCCTGTGGGTTCATGCCTATTCCTCTGGGCAAGGAACCAGTGACCCGCTGCAGCTCCCCAGCGAGGGACCCCAAGTCCCAGCCCTGTGCAGCCAGTTCCTGACTGCAGAGAGCACCAGGAGCTGGGGGTGGGGGCAGGTTTGTCAGGATGCCGGGGCGGTTGGCAGAGGGTGGTTGGGGGCGCTGGGGCTGGGTCAAGGCCTTTCTGCTGCAGAGAGTGAGGCAGCACTGGGAGAAGAGGTGGCCAGTGCCTTCGTCTCCTACAGCTGGAGATTCCATTTATGCGTGCAAGGGACCTCAACCTGAGGAGCAAGCCCTGCAGCCCAAGGGTCCTCCTGTCCCACCAGCAGCCTCCCTTCCCCATCCCAAACATCTCGCCCTGTACTTCTGGACACTGACCCGTTGTCTTCTCTTCCACTAGGATTTCTGCACCTCGTCGTCTCCTCCTCTGCCTCCCAAGGCCAAGAGTCCTGCTATGCAAAGCCCTCCAAGCCCGTTGGCCCTGTCTCCCAATGCCACTCACCTGGTGTGGTCCCCCAGCGCCAGCAGAGATCCCCACGCCTGGCCCCCTGTGGACTCGCTGCAGGTGTGGGTGTCAGAGACCCAGCACACCTGCACCGAGACGTGCCGGCGGCACGGGCTGGTCTGCGAGCCCACCTTCTTCAGGTTCCTCAACAAGAAGGAGGTGTTCCTCCAGTGAGTTGTGACCTTCTCAGCGAGGCAGTGGTGGTGTGGGCCATCAACCAGATGATGTTCCCTTTGCTCTTCCTATTCCCAGCACCCATTTTCCTCGTGTCCTCCCTCCCAAAATCCCACTGAAGGTGATGTAGGCAGGGCGCTGCCTGCAAAGCAGCCTGTTGCTTGCATGTGTTGGCCGTGCCCAGCTCCACACCTCGGAAGGCAATGACAGCCTTTCCAGGCACGTTTCCACCTCTCTCCCACCCCATTCCTCTCCACCTCCTCCATGCTCTCTCCCTTTCTCTCTCTTTTTTTACATCTTTCTCTATAAAACTGCTTTTTGAACACACAGCATTGAAGTTTTAATAGAGTATAAATCTGCCACCAGGCTCCGTGCTGCTCTGTGGGCAATTAAAATGCGAGCATTACCATTGCTGTCACGCTGGTCAGGCAGGCGCTCTGAGTCCCACTGACATTTTTATGTGATAAATTAGAGTTGGGGCTTGGATTTCACTCCCTTCCCTCCGTGTCCCCCCGTCCAGACCTTAAAATGAGCTGTGACAGGGACTCGTCAGTTGAGAGGGGTTGGTGGGAGGGTGATGCCAGCGCTGCCGATCCATCTGCAGATGCAGGCACGGGTGGGAGGAAAGGGATGCTGAGGTCCACTCGGGGCATTTCTGCTGCTCATCAGGGCATTTGCTGGTGCCCACCCCAGTTTTGCTGGCTGATTGCAGCTCGCAGGGGACACAGTGAACCCGTGTGCCCTTCCAGGGGACATCAGCTGCTGTGGGGGGTATCCCCAGAGAGTGGACAGACATGTTGGTCAGTGGGGGGATATGAAAGGTTTGGGTGGAATTTTGTGCATGATTTCCTGAGCCATTAATGGCTCACGCAGGGGTTGGGGTGGTGCAAGGGTCATCCCTTCCTGCAGGGTGTGTTGGGTGAGTTGTTTCACCTTTCAGTGAAAACCTCAGGCAGCCTCCTGCCCTAAACTGCCTTTGTCTTTGTCCCCAGGCTCAGCATCACCTGCGACAGCACCGAGTACGAGATGAACCACCTCTACCCAGCGGTGGCTGAGAACGTCCACGAGTGCTACCTCCAGAAGGAGCCACTGCTCTTCAGCTGCGCGGGCTACAACACCAAGTACCGGCGCCTCTGCCCCTGCCGCGACTACCGCAAAGGACAAGTGGCTCTGTGCAGGGACTGCTTGTGACCTGGGGGGTCTGTGCATCGTTGTCATTGTCCCCCTGCTCCTGCCGCCGCGTTTGCGACACTCAACGTGCAACAAGTAGCTTTTTCTCAAAGCTTCTGCAAGAGCCGCGGCAGGTGGGACAGGTCCCTCCTGGCGGGGGAGCCCGGGGTGTCAAACTCCGGGGGTTGTTTCTTCCGCCAGTCAACTGTGAATGACCATGTCCTCACCTTTGGTTTCATTTTTCTCTCGAGGAGCATCGTCTCACCGCATCTGAACCCACCTGGCCCTGGTGGCACTGGGACGAGGTGGTGGGGGGAGAGGGAGCCAGGGACGTGCTTCTTCCCCTCCTCTGGCAACGGGATGAGCCACCAGCAGACTGCAGTTTCAGGGTTTTCATCCTCTTCAAGCATCCTAGTTGTTTTATTTATTGACTTTACCTGTTTTTTTAACCCTCCTCCCTGACATGCAGTAAATTAAAGGGGAAGCAACACTTAGCCCTTCTGTGGGAGTTATTGGGCAGAGTGGCGTTGAGGGGTCCAGGGGGGCTGCCGGTGCCTGCCTTGGCCGTGGAGCTGGCAGAGGACAAAGCCCAAAGAGAGCGTCTGGCTTGGATGGACGTGGCAGGGTCTGCACCCACACAGCCCACAGGAGGCCCTGGAAGGGGCTGGATGACTCCCACCCTGTCCCTGGGAGGTGGGGGGGCAGGATGGGACTCCCGGCAAGGATGCTGGTCCCTGGGGTGATGCTGCTGGCAGGATGGATGAGCCCGAAGCGAGTCCCCCTCTCCCCAGCTCCCAGGCTGCTCTCAGCTGCTGGGCTGTGCACGGAGCTCTCTGTCCCTTCGTGGGGTTTGGTGGGGGCCCAGGGGCTGCTTGGGGTTCGAATGAGTGGGTGAGCAGGAGGACGAGGTGCAGCAGTCGGAAGGAATTGCCGTCAGGTGCAGATCGAGACTGGGGGAGAGGGGGCAACTTGGCAGCATCGCATCTGTGTGCCCGGGGTGTTGCAGCTGTGGGAAGAGGTGAGCTCCAAGCGACCATCTTCCGTCCACAGTCTTCACTTTGTTAACTTTTCTTCATGCCTTTCATCTCAGTTTAGGGGTTTTTCCACTGCTGCTGGTATTTTCCCTCCCAGTATGTCCCCTTGCAGGGGTGACCTGGTTTGGTTCTGCAGGGTTGCTCACTGGAGCAAGCCTGCGAGTGTGTTGCTGTAAGGTTGATGCTCAGCCCTCCTGTTGCTTGGAAGTATTCAATGGGGACACTCCTGCACCTCATAAAACATGTGGCTGGGAAGTTACAGGCTGGAAACTCCCGCATCTCCATCCCTTCCCGCCCACGTCTTGGTGGCTTGCAGCCAGGTTTGGGGAGAAAATCCCCTTCCTCCAGCTGTGCAACAGCATCGGGCAGACCCCAACTGCCCCCAGCTCCCCTCGCTGTCTCCTCTCTCTGGCCCCGGCAAGGAGGACGCCCCCAGTGCTCGTGTCCTCCAGACCCCCCGATAGCCGAGCCCACCACAGCGAGGTGGGAACTGGAGACGCTGCTGTTATCCTGGAGCAATTTGTCATCTTCAGCGCAAAATTGCATAAGCAGCCTCTCTCCCGCCTGCGACGCCCGACAAGGGGAAGGATTGATTAAGTAATTTTTTGTGTCTGGCAGCCAGCATGTGTATAAATAAAAGCAGCACAAACCTCCCTTTGCAGAGCAGGACGACAGTACTTTGGGCTTCTCTACAGCACCTTTCGTCTCGGTCTCAAAGCATCACCTGAAAAAGGCTCCTGCCCTGCTCGCCCAGGCTGGATGGGCAGGAGGCATTTGGAAGCAGAAACCATCAGCAACTCACTTCCCAGGGCTGTAAGGACCAAACAAAACCCAGTTTATAGAGGATCTAGGCGAGCTTTATAGACCAAGAGGCTCAAGATGCTTCTGGAGGCAGCGCTTCTTGCACACCAACTCCCTCAGCAGCTTTCTCCACTGGTTCTGCTCAACTGCTTTTAAAACAGCCTTCGCCTTTTGGCAGCCCAGCGCCTGCCTCCCGCCCCACCGAGTCCCAATTATCCCCTGGCAGGAGCATTTTTCTCCAAGCTGAAATACAATGCGGCTGGCTCACCTTCGCCGCTGTCACGGGAAATAATGGTCCGTCTGGAACCTTGCTGGATCTCAAGCCAGCCTGTAAATTTGGGTGATGGGGCTGAGTAATGCTCTGGTGTGACTGCTGGAGGAGTTGGTGTAAAAGAGAAGGGGCTTTGTCTCCTCAAAATGCTTTTTCGCTGCCTGTTTGCCCTGGCTGTGCCTGAGCATTGCTGGAGCATCCCGTTGTCTTCCTGAGCTCTTGCCCAAGCAGATCTGCAGTGCTTGCTCCAGTCTCCCCGGCCAGGGCACATTTCCATCTGGAAGGGGCATCTGAGGATGATACAGACATTAAATTCACTTTTTATTAAGTAAGAGCATGGAAGAGATTTAAAGGGAAGCTGTGGCACTGCTGTATAAAAGAGATTCTAATCACCACAGCTAATTACAAAGAATAAATCCCCAGTTGGGAGGGGGAAAAAGAGAGGGAAACACTGTCAAAACTATCAGTAAAATCAAACAAAGGGCAGTCAGCTACACCCTCTGGTGCTGGTGGATGGGACAGCTTAGTTAACAACCAGAAGATGTGCCCCCGGTGCCCCCGGGGTTGGGGGATGCGTGAACCTTTTAATGGCATCTCTGGTGGCATCCATCGAGCAGAGCCTCCTGGAAAGTTTTTTATTTTTTTAACCTGTTTTCCTCTTCTGGCAGCTGTGAAACCAGGACAGGCGTGTCGAAAGAATGATATTGTTCTGCAAATCCATTTTGCGTACCTAGAAATGGAGCCGGGGGCGATATTTGTTTCTGAGCCTCCCTGTTCTCAGTAATTCCACTCAGAACTTTCCTTCTGGAGTTGGTTCCCCCCCTGCCCTGTTTTTAACGTTGATGCCATCAAAACCTTCCCTTGCCAGCGCAGCTTGGGGCAGCAAGGGGGGCTGATGAGAGGGCGGGTGGTCCCTGCCCCAGCGTCCCCTCACCGCATCCCGCTGCCGGCTGAGCACCTCTGCCCGCACCAGCATCCTCCCTGCTGGGTGCTCAGCACCGCCGGCTCCCGGAGCAGCAATGGGGCTGTAAATCGCAGCCAGAGGGAGGTAACAGCGCTGCTCAGCTCTTATCTGGGGCTTTATTAGGAAATCGTTCAGCGGCTTTTCCATCCTGATCCCTTGCTTACCAGCGGCGGGGGAAAATGGCAAATTGCATCCACGGTGTGGGCAGTCCAGGCAAGAGAAACCCATTTATTTCCCCTAACGGGTTTATCGCTAGATCAAGGCACTACTGAAGATGTAAGCACCGGTGGTTATTTTCCCAGGTGATGGATCTAGCTGCCGCACAGCCTCGGGTGAGCAAAGCGCGCTGCCTGACAGGGATGGCTGACGGACCCGGGTCTGGACTGCTGGCTCGTGTATTTCAAGGTCTTACCTTAATTGAGTGCTGTGTCCCTGGTGCCGTGCTTTTCTTTGTTTATTTATTTATATTTCAAACAAGAAATCATTTTTTTTACCCCTTCAGAAAGACTTCAGAAATAAACTAATGTATGCCATCTCCTGTCCCCTTCCCTCATCTCTCACTCCCTTTGGCAAAGCCAGAGCCACAAAGAAAGTCAGCAGATTGAAAATCCGTCCTCAGACTTATTAAGTGAAAAGAGCAGTGAAATATTTTGCCTTTTTCTTTCTTACTTTCTTTTTTCCACTTTCTTTTTTCCCGTAGAAGAGACTCGGGGAGGGGGGGTGTATGAGTGTGAAACCCCTTTTCAAAGCTTTGGGGCTGAGTGTTCCCTTTCTTATCAGCTCACGCAGTGATGCCCGGTGACACTCATTGTGGCTCGTTAGCTGAAAGCCATTAAAACTCTGAATCGATATTTTCTCTGAAGAGATAGGGCCCATTCAATATCATTCCCCAGGCAGGCAGAGAAATACCAACGAACCATCCACAAAGCAGAGCAAAACTGCTGAGGATGCAGCTTCTGCCGCCAGCACCGGCAGAGAGGGGACGTCGTCCAGTCCAGGCAGCTGAGCCAGGGTCTGGTCCTCGGCATAGAATCTTTTTTTTGAGGAAAAAGTCTGGAAAGGGGGAAAAATGAAAGGTTTGGAGGATGGGGAGAGCGGGGAGTGGTTGTTTTGGGAGTTAGGGCCGCTGGGTGCAGGTACCACTACTGCCTGCAAAGGACCTCAGGAGGGCAAAAATAAATAACGTGGCCAGAGGTTTGCTTTAGAGCAAGCTGCCAGACATATCATCTTCTCTATAAATATAAACTAGAAAACAGGAAATCACGGTCTGCCCTAATTTAGTTCCTTTCATCTAAGGATTCAAAGCATCTGACAGCATTGCTAAGAAATAAGGCAAGGCTTCGCAACCTGCATGGAAAGGCAGCTATTCCAGAGGTGTGTGTGCAACATTTTGCTGAATGCTGCATTGCCACTCCTTGCTCACCAGCCCCAAGTCCTTCCCAAATTACCCCAATTTCATGTCACTGAGTCCAGGACCAGTCTGGGAACAGGTGCTGTTTCTGCAGCTTGATGCAGTGCACAGCTGGCTCAGCACCGCCGAGCATGGAGGATTTATTAAATCAACTAATCGAATTAATTATTTTTCAGGAGAGTGTTGAGAAAAATAGTAGAAAGCACCAGCAGCTCTGCCAGCTGTCTCACTGTGTGCAGCTGTGGGGACAGGGACACGGTCTGTACGTGTGGCTCGGGAGCGAGGCCGGCCCGGCTGTGCCCTGCTGGGGCAGGTGTGAATCGTGGGCTCACAGGATGGTTTGGGTTTGGAAGGGACCCTTCAAGGTCATCTAGTGCAACCCCCATGCAGTGAGCAGGAACATCTTCAACTCGACCAGGTTGCTCAGAGCCCCGTCCAACCTGACCTGGAACATTTCTAAGGATGGGGCATCTACAGCCTCTCTGGGTAACCTGTGCCCGTGTCTCACCATCCTCACTGTAAAAAAATCTTTCCTTATATCTAGTTGGAATCTACCCTCTTTTAGTTTAAAACCATTTCCCCTTGTCCTGTCACAACAGGTCCTGCTAAAAAGCCTGTCCCCATCTTTCTGATAAGCCTCTTTTAAGTGCTGGAAGGCTGCAAGGTTTCCCTGGAGCCCTGGAA
Organism: Apaloderma vittatum; assembly: GCF_000703405.1. Taxonomy (NCBI): domain Eukaryota; kingdom Metazoa; phylum Chordata; class Aves; order Trogoniformes; family Trogonidae; genus Apaloderma; species Apaloderma vittatum. The sequence continues at coordinate 28,963 of NW_009731587.1, read as the reverse complement.
GCAAGGGAGGATGTTCCACTGTTTTCACCCGCAAGGATCCTCCATCACCCTCCCTTCGGTCCATCAGCTCCGACGCAGCAGCAACAAAGATGTTCCTCGACCGCCGCTGTCTCTAGGATCTTGCAAATTTATGTCCCACTTCACGTGTGGCATTGAGCTCTGAGTGACCAGTCTGCCCTTCCAGCTGTGGCCAGATGTGGCCAGGCAGGGGCTGGGCTTAAGAGCAAGAAGTTCATACGAGAAAGTAGGAGGCAACGGATTTCCACAGTTAATTAACTCAACAAATTAATCCCAATTAGAAGCTGTAATTGGGATTATAGTGGTTAATCATCATTTGCCCCCAAGCAACAACTGCACTATCTGCCTCAACTTTATTATGAAAGCAGAGGACGCGGAGTGACATGTCCCCGACACCAGAACTGCCACTGCCAGCAGCCAGGCACACCCCAGAGGGGATCAGAATCAGGTCTGGGGCCCCCAACATGCTGCTCCCCGGGATGCAGACCTGGTGACACCCGCCCAGTGATGGCCAGGGCATGATGCAGTGCATTGTACCATTGCCACATTTCTGCGAACACTGCGAATTTGGCTCCTCGTGCTCCTGTTTGAGCAGTTTTCCTAGCAGAAAATTACACTGTAGGGAGACTTCATTGACTTTTCCTGTCCTTCCGCACTGCTGTTTTGTGCTAAAAAAGAGCCTGAATGCTTGTTCTTCTCTTTCTGAGCATTTTAATTAAGCAGTGTCCTCCGGGTTGGTCTCAGCAGGAGCACAGCGCCATCCTTTCCTCGCACACTGCTTGTGATCCCATTCGCTGTCCCGCAGGTGCTGGTGGGCTCTGGACCCCTCAGAGTCCCAGCGGCAGCTTGGGACTGAGCCCAGTCTCAGCTCCAAACCCACCCTGCTTCCCTCAAATACTCCTTAAAGCCCACCCAGCAAAACCCCAACACCCCTCTCCCACTTGTAGGAGCTCCCCGGGACCATCACATCGCTATTACCTTGAGGAATTTGCTTTCGGGGCCTTGGGGTGAGAATCGTGCCCGACAGCCACGACCCCTCCGCCTGTTTCCCCCCCCGGCACTGGGGAAGATGCTGCTGGTGCTGGTTTGGCTCTGGGTCCTGTCCTGCCCTCCTGGGGACCAGCCAGAGGGCTGCCAGGGGAACTCGTGGAAAGGTTTTGCTCCCAGCATGGCCCCGAAGGGAATATTGGATGCCTGGTGTCCAGGAGGCACCAAAGCAGTTGGGCAAAGCTCCACGAAACGCCCCCCACTGCGGCAGCCCCCAGATTCATCACCGCCTATATTTGGCAGCACAGAAAAAAGACAGGATAATACTCCTTCTTACATTTGGCTCAGCTTTATCCAAAGCCACAGAGAACCTGTGCACTGTGTATCCTGGCTGTTATCTTCACTTAAAGAGTGTTTGGCCGTGGAGGGAGGGCGACGGGCTTCGCCTCCTCCCCCTGCCACCCCCATCTCCAGCTCCTGCATCGCTCATGAGGGGCTCAGTCCCTTTTGTAGACGCTATTTTGGTTGAGTAGTTTTCTTATAAGTGTTGCTGAACAGGAAAAATAGAAATCTGAGGACAACAGTGGTATTTTTAGTCCCGTATCGGTGACTAGCTACATCAACAGGACCGTAAAATAAAATTAATCCATGTCTGCTCTGCGTCATTTTTACAAAGCTTGTCTCCTTCTCCTACCAGAGGGACAGTTACAGCCCTGCTTGTCTCTGTTTGAGGGAGCGCCAAGTAGCTGCCAGGCAGCCCCAGCTACAACAGACAGCAGTGGGGAACCCTCGGGGATGGGGCTGAGAGGAGAGCAGAAGGAAAAAAAAACCTGATGTTGTCTCTTGTTGAGTTTGCAGCAAACTTCTGCCCCATCCCCCTGCTCAGGTACCCAGGCAGGCGTTGTCTGAGCAGGTGTAGCACTGGTTGTAATGGTTTCCTTGCAGGGCAGAGCTGCTGGGGTAAACTGGGGGAGCTGAGGATGCTCTCAAGCAGAGGGGGCAGCTGCTGTGTGAGCCCCTGAGCAACTCTGGATGGGGAGGGAGACGTCTTACTGCCATGGAGATGAGACAGTTGGAAACTGGCTGTCGTGGAAACCAGTTTGGGAGTCTGTGGGGCCATCCCACTGGTCTGGTCCCTGGGTGGTGGGGATGGGGATGGTCCACGTGGCGTGGGATGGCTTGGACAGTCAGATGCGCCAGAACTGGGCTGAGCCCCACTGCATCCCCCCAGTGGGCTGTCGGTGACCAAACGGGAGTAACACAGCCCCGAACCGGAGTAACGCGGGCTAGGGGGGAAGGAGCTGAATGGAGATTTCTGGTCCTTTGGCCACACAACCTGCCGATGCTCAGGACTGTGAATTGTGTAGAGACATGGATGTTAAAGCAGCTGAGGGTGGAAACCCAGCACGAGCCACATGTCCCTGAGAAATGACTCAGAGGCTGGGGGGGGGGAGCAGGGGGGGGAGTGGCGGGAGCAGCGGCAGGACGGAGGATGCTCTGGGCTTGGCAGCAGCGAGGTGATGGGAATGGCGCCGAAGGGCTCTTCCTCCCCACCCAGAACCGATAAAACATCTCCTGTTTGGGTTTTGTGTTTGTTTTGCTGCCTAAAATAGGACTTTGGGAGGCCTCGTCATCCTCAGGCTGAGCCTCTTCTTTGCAAGAGAGGGGTGTTCCTCGATGGAGACTGAGATGGCTTTTGTCCCTCTTCCCACAGGCCACGCTGGCTGTGCCCCGCACCATCCCGGGATGCCTCCGTGCCCTTCCAGCCTTGCTGCTGGCACAGACCAGGCTGGCACAAGTGAGCTGGCTGGGTCTCAGGGTCACCTCCTGGACACTTGTGGTAGAGGAGAAGCAGCTCTGGCTTCTCCCACCACCTCCCCTCCCCACCTCTGCCCCACATCCAGCAGCATCTCCTCGCCAGCAGCCGGCAGATGGATCCCCCACTGGCGACAGGATGGAGTGGGGCGAAGGGATGGGAGCACACAAGACGTAGTGAGGGGCAGAGATGAGGATTCCTTGCAACTGTGGACCTAAACCCACCTTTCTGCCCTTATTACCTATTCCCAAGGGTCCCTATGCAGACGCTTGGACCCAGCCTGGCTGTCAGGTGCTCCCACCTCACCCTGCAGGGCGGGCAGGAGCAGCTGGAGCCCATAAAGGGCTGTTAGAGGGCAGGTGGGCTGTGCTGCTGCAGGTGGGGGGCTCTGGGTTGGTCTCAGAGCCTGGTTGTGGCTGCAGGGATGGTGGGGGACCCTGAGGCAGGCTCGGTGAGTTGGTACCCCTACCCCTGAGCCCTGTGGGGTGGTTGGGGTGCTGTTGGCGGTAACGTGGGCGATGGTTTGGGTGCTGTCAGGTGTTCCCCTCTGTCCTGAAAGAGGCAGCCTGAGTGTCAGGGGCAAGGCTGAGCTAGGCAGGGCTTGCAGCTGGGACACCAGGCTTTGGAGGTAGATCCTCCTATGATGTAATCCCTGTAGTAGGGGCAGGGATGGAGAGATTGCACCCCCCTTCATGCTGGGCTGGTGCCAGAGAGCTTGGCTTTTTCTTACTTGGGGCCAAACACAGCTCTCGTGCTAACTGCAACCTCGGGATGCCCTTTAATTTTTAATGCTTCAATAAAACAGTAATTACAAACACTGCAATTTGAGTTTTTAAGCAGAAAGTATTAACTTCCCAGGGTTTAATTATTCAAGAGAAATTAATGAATGCGGGGCTGGATCCTGCCGGCTGTCGTGGCTTTTCCTAGCGGGGCTGGCAACGATCTGCTTTGGAGGGACGAGGGCTGGAGGGAGAACGAAGCCCATCCCCGGTGCCTCGGGGCTGTGTGGGGATGCCTGAGTACCTGGTACTGGGCTGGGTCAGGGTGAGGAGAGGTCCGGGGCGAGCAGTGGAACCCCCACTAAATGGCTCCTTCTCTGCTCACTGCAGGATTTCCAGGTAAGGCAGAGCAGGATCCTGGCCGTGGGGCACAGCTCTCTGGGAGGTCAGTGACTGTTGTGATCTGAACCGATGCCACAGGAGACTGTGCTTTAATCAGAGTGGGGAAACTGAGGCAGGTGCCACGCCAGGAGGTAGCGTGACTCTACAGCTGCTCCCCTGTGCCCTACAAAGTCCCCTGCCCCTGGGAGGGGGTCTCAGGAGCTCCCAATCTTTGTTTTCTGGAGCGTTCTGCAGCCTTAATTGTGCTCAGAGTTCCCTGGGAGGATTTCAGGCTTGCTTTTAATCACTCTGCTATGGCACAGTGTAGTTCAGAAGCACCTGTGCTGGGGAATGGGTCTGCTGAGACCAGGAGTGTTCCCGGGGCTGTTTAAATATAGCAAAACGGTCGGTGTCTTGGCAAAGCCCGTGGATTCGGGATGGCTGAGTGTTGGACTGTCACCCTGCACAGGGGAGGGAAAGCCTTGATGGAGAAGGACAAGAGATGGGGAAACAGAGGGATAAAATACTCCCTGCCAGGAGTGAGCGGTGTGGCTGCTGCGGTGAGGGCTCAGGGGAAGCATCGTGCTGAGATGGGACCTGTCGGGGTTCTCTGGCTCATTGCACCCACATCTTGGACCTCAGCCCTTTTCCCACCTGTGCAAACCCTTTTCCACGTAGGCACCAGCCTATGTCCCAAGCAGGACACCTGTATGGTGGTGGCCTTCAGCAACTGGCGTCAGATGAGGCCTCAGAGAACCAAGTTTGCTGGAAAAGTGAGTCGTTTTTAATAGTTAACTGTAATAACTTCATTAATAAGCAAACCTGCCTGAACAATCGTCTGCAACAAGACGGTAAGAAGCCAGCCAGAGCTCCTCACAAAATGGAAATGAGTGTTTGTCAGGGCTGGGAGAAGTTGAGGTGAGTGGAGGAGGCGGCGAGGGCTGGTGGGGAGCAGGGGGAGGCGACAGCTCCGCTGATGAGGGGATGGGGAAACAACAGGACCTCATTTGCAAGGGAAATGAAATTATCGCCCCGCTCCATCCACAGCCCTCACGCTGCAGAGCCTGATGAGCTGATCTGGGCTGAGGGGGGGATGCTGGAGCAAATGGGAGCACAGCCTGCCCGAGCCTGGGTTCAAGTCCTCATGCAGAAGGGGCTGCTGTAGCCCCCTGAGGGGTCTGGGCTTTTTATCTCCTTTGCCGCCTCTCTGCTCATCAAAGTCCACCTTGCACTGTTTGGGCTGTATTTAGGGAAGGTCACAGGAACAAATGTTGGTCACTCACTCCTGAAATAGGAGGGGTGGGGTAAGGAGGGGAGACGATGCTGCCCAGGGCGAGGTCTCCACTGAAGCAGGGCAGTCCTGGTGCGGTGGCACCCGGGGCACTCGTGCTGTGATGCTGCTGTCACCTGGATTCATGTCCCCAAATGGGTCTCAGCACAGGTGGTGGAACAGTGGGTTTGGCTAACTGGAACGTGATGGGAAAGTGTCGGGGGGCTTTGCAGGAAGCCTCTGCCTGTGGTTGGGAGTGAGTCTGCGTCAAGGACAGGGTATAACCAGCTCCAGCCCCGCGCTGGGGATGCTCCTCTTCTGCAAGGTGAATTTTTTCTCATTCCCATCCCATAAACAAGGCATCAGCGGCTCCTGCATGGGAACACGGCTCCTTGGTTTCTCTCCCTCGGGGTGGTGCCCTCTGGGCTGGAAATAGAAGGGAACTGGGCTTAAGTGAGGAGCGTTGGTGAGAGGAGGAGTGATTTAACTGGCTCAGTTAATCAGCTGTGGCAGCGCTGGTCTGGGTGAGAGACCCGGCTGCTCCCCGTCAGCTCCACGGGGACAGATCACAGAGCTGTCAGCAATCACTCAGGGTGTTTTATTTGGGTCTTAACTTTGATTTAACTTCAGTAGATTATAGAGACAAAAAGTCATTCCAAGACACTTTATTCACGGGAAAAAGAGAAGAAAGCCATAATAGGGTAGTTTGAAGTCGTCAAAATGATTTTCCGTTCCTTCAAAATAATCTCGCAAAACTGACCCAGATTTTACAAGGCACTCCGGCTTTCAGAGAGCTGCCTGTCTGGGCAGAAGACGGCTCTGTAAAATATATATTTTTGTTTTTCCTTCCCCTTTGTAGTTCCATGAAACCTGTGCCTTGCCTCATCCCTGCGGGACCTGCAAGGGCACAATGCTTTGTGGGACAGACGATCCAGACCCAGCCTTGCAGCTCATCCCGGAGCAGTAAAGGCTGCTGCGACGTTTGGGGCCGTTCCTGCCAGATCTGGGTTTGAAACACGGAGAGGAAAAACTAGAGTTGAATCTGTGATTTATTTTTTTATATTTTTTTAAAGCCTATTTTTTCATCTGACCTGATTCAAGCGCTGCTCGTGCTGCCTGCCTTGCATTTTGTTTATTCATTTCATCGCATTCTGCTGGGGCACTGCAGCACCTTCGTTCAGCAGCAGAGCTGTTTGCACGACTGCGAGCCGGGCAGCTTGGCTGCCAGGGAGCAGCATCCCAGCTCTGGTCCTGTCCTTATCAGATCCTGCTCCCATTTTCTTTAAAAGCTGGAGAGGTCTCAGCCCTGTTTTTATCACCAGTGTGGGTGAAGGAATAGCAAGTTGGCAGCCTGGACCAGAGCCTGGAGCACCCCAAGCGGCTCCTTCAGGGTGGGATTGTTAAAACCTGAGACATGTTAAGGTTTTTCTTTGTGGAGTTTTGCTCGGGCGCTTCTGGTATGAGATGCTGTAATACCTGCTCTGCTGTAGGAGGAAACCTGTGCATCTCCCTGCCGGGAGGGTTGTGAGCTGGAGAGCGAGGGGGAAGATTGATGCAAGAGCTTTCAGATTCCTGATCCTGCTTCCAAATGGTTTCTTGGGGGTTTGTGCTTCTGTAGAAGTGCACCCTTGCATGCAGATGTTTTGAGAGCCCCTAAAAGGGTGTTTGAGGGCATAATCTGAGCAAAATTTGATGTTGCAGGTGTCTTAAAGAGCACAATGACTTAAACTATGAGCTCATTTGTTGCAGAAATCCACGCTTTATTTGACCAAACAGCCCAGCTTGACCAGGGAGCAGGAAACCTGCAGGTGCTTGGTGAAGAAAGAGCTGTGGAGAAATGTTAAATGAGCACAGTAACGACTTCGGGAGCATCTCGCAGGCTGCAGCAGCTCTGTGTGCCCCGCTCACCCTCTTTGGCCGTGCCCTGCTGACGCTCACCCCAGCACTGACTGGGCGCCCTCTCAGGAGGATCAAGGGGCTCTTCTGCATTTAGCAAGGAAAAAAAAATTAAAAAATTCACAGATATTTCCAAAGGAGGTTGCTGTAGGCAGACTGCCTGCAGAGTAGGCAGTTACCTTCCAAAAATGGGGAGGTGGGGGAGAGAAGGGAGAGAAAAATAAGCCAGATGAAAGCAGGGACTGTGCCAAAAGTGCCTTCTATTTATGGTTTCGCCAAGTCAATAATAAACCCCACAGCTACAAGCACATAAAAATTGATTCTTTCCTGAAGAGATTGATGGATTCACGGTCAGGGCATTTTCTCTGATCCTGCTGCCCTCTGGACATTGCTGAAATTTATGGCGACGCCGCGCGTTCCTCTGCAAACAGCTTCCCGGCAAGCGAGCGAATGCCTCGTGTCCAGACCCGGGGTCCCGGCAAGTTGCTGAGGGGCAGGGAAGGGCTTCCTCCAGCTGCCAGCCTCTGTTTCCAGGGGTGAGCAGCTCTCTTTGCAGCATGCCAGCTGCAGGTCGTCCTCACCTCGGCACAAACACCTGCTCCAGGGAGGAGTCTCCCCTGCCAGCGCCCCGGCGGTAAGATCCCAGCCAGCGTGGGGCTGTGCGGCAGACCCCGCGAGGCTGAAGGTTCTTTTAGTTCGTCCTGGTGCTGCCATGGGAGGGAAGAAGGGACAAACATTTCTAAACCCCCCAGCACCTCCCAAACAAGCCCATCTCACTACTTGAATGTTGGCTGGAGATCTCCTTTTTTTATTACTTTTTTTTCCCTTCTTTTTTTTCTTTTCTTATTTTAAAAATACTCAGCTTTAAAGTCTCAGTGTTTGAAACGGCTTTGTTTTCCACAAGTGGCAGGAAGCTACCAAACAAAGCCCATTTCTTTTTCCCAGCTCCATCCCTGCAGCTGTTAGATCCTCGGTGCTATTGAATCACTGAGAAGTTTGCCGGGGAGCGATGGGGCTTGAGCACAAGCAGCGTGTGCCGGCCGTAATATCCCAGTAAGTACTTTGTGCTCTTTGTATCTCCCTTCTGGTTAACGAGAGGCTTCAGGTGTGCTCCGAAGATGTTTCTGCGAGTCCTACTCCTTCATTGTTGTGAGTGCATTATGTAAGATGCTGCCACACAAAGAGATCCCAGCGCTGGAGAAGCAGCGGGTTTGGAACGTCGGGGAGAGATAGGCTGGCTGGAATGTGCAAGAAGAATCGATGCCAGGCTTTTTAACAACCATGTGTCCATGAGACAAAGCTTTTTTAAAAGCCTTTTAGACAGCAGTGGGCTCCCACCTTACAACACGTCGGGATTTTGCGTGTCAGGAGTAGGAGCAGGTGGAAGCGCTGCACCCCGCGCTTGGAAAGCGCTCGCTGTTCGTCCTCTCTGTGTGGGTGGTGGTTCTCCCCAAAAAAGCGGGAGGTTGTCTCCCGGCACTGGCCACGAGCTGCTCTTAGCTGGGGCCGTACAACCTGTGGCCTTGCCTGCCCTTCCCTGCTTGGCCATGGCCAGGGAGGGCAGAGAGACCCCTCGAGTTTCCTTCATCTCTGGTGTGTGTGCCGGCTCCAGCCACCCCCTTGCGAGAAACAAGTCCCGTCTCTGTGGTATCAGGACAGGCAGACCCAAATTTCAGACTTGCGTGCAAGCCCTTGCTTGGAGGCCGTAGCCTCTCTGCAAGCTTTTCCAGCTGGCTGGAGTTTGCTGCCGCCGCCTTCTTCGCAGCAGCTTCGAGGAGTCTCTGCAGAGCATCCCCTGTGACGAGGCAACCTCCTCCCCAGGTTGTGACCTGCTGGGAAGCACAAACCAGGATTACTAAGGAGCAGATAAGGGGAAATGCCACTGAGCCCCAGCCAGCCTCGGGCATTAAAATACAGCGAGTTTTCATCCTCGGTATCCTCCCCGTGGTGCTTTTGCTCCTAACAAGCCCTTCTGCTGCTGAACAGCAATCCCACACAAATCCTTTGGTATAAAGCTGCTTCGTGGAGGGGTTTGGATCAATGTTGGATGAAGACTGGTGATGCCTGCCCTGGCTGCTGGTGCATTCCAGCATGAAAACACCGTATTTTCATCTGCCTTCAGGGGGAACCTCTTGCAATAGTGAGCAGAGGTGGTGAATGTGACTCTCTGTGTTTCCTGCAAACCAGCTCTTGGTTTTTATTTAACCTCCTCCTCCTTCCTACAAGCGGGTAAACCATAAAAGCTATTTTCTCCTTCACCCCCAGCCCCGGCTCCCAGGCCTTCGGCTGCCAGATGGCAGCAAGCGGAGGTTTTTTCTGCCCGTCTCTCCTGCCAGCGTGTTGTGACCGCACGGCTGCGGGCGGAGGAGAAGCTGTTTCCCATCCATCTCTCCCAAGCGCTTTGCACCATCTGCAGCAGGGACACGTGGGGCTCGGGCTGGAGAAACAGCATCTTTTGTGAGGAAATTGGAAATGAGGGGCACGCCAGGTCGAAGGTGAGAAGTGCTTATAAAGGGGCTGCCACCTCTCCGTGCAGTCAAGGCACGCTTCTGTAGCCTTGCTGATTTTGTTCATCCCCTTTGCTTTTTTTTTGCCAGTTTTGATGGCTGTTAAAAGCAGGCTGGTCTCAGAAGATATGCTGCGTGTAGCTTTTATAGGTGGCTGTAAGTTATCTGCTGGAGGAGCCCGAATATGAGTGTTTGCTGTCTGCAAAAAGCTCTTTTTCTCATTTGCTCTGAAGCTGTTGCAGCTTCACAGTATTTTGATTGAGTGGGGAAAGCTCAGTCTGGGACAAAGAGCAGCTGGGAGTCCTTGTGGGGACAGCTGATGGCTGTGACACCGCTGCTCTCAGCAGGGAAGGGGACACGCTGGTGACATTGCCCTTGGGGCTGGCCCTGGCCAGCTCTGCAGGGATGCTCATGTGTGCTATCACCCTGAACCAGAGGTCAGGAACCACAGTGGACACCCAAGGGGATGGAAATCTGTAACCCCCTTGGGTTATTTCCAGAAGGAAATAATCCCATTTTCCCCCCCAGGGCAAGATTAGAGCCCTGCTGCATGCAGGGTGAGTAACGACCCCAGACCTGGTGATCCTGGTGAGCTGCCATACCTGGAGCCCAGCTTGTGCTCTGCAAGCAGCAGAGAGGATGAGAGCCCTTCCATGCTGTTTTCCCAGTTTTTTATGAAAGCTGGGATGCCACAGGAGACAGGGATGGCACCTGTGGCTGTGTGCAAGGTGTTGGTTAAGCAGCTCCCACAGGATCCCCAGCCTGAGGGCAGGGACCCATCACAGGAGGAAAAACAAAATCGTGTCTCTGTCAAAAGCAAGAGCTGAATCTGCTCCGCTGATTTCCCGGGTGAGATCTCTGCCAACGTTTAAACAGGATAAATGAGACGACCTGGATAATTACAGGCCTGTCAGCTCCGCTTCGATCCCGGGCAAACTGATGGAGTGGCTGATGTGGGAATTGATTAATAAAGAATTAAAAGAGAATAGCATCAGTAAATGAAAGTGAAGGTGTTAATGTCTATCAACAGGTTAAAGCCAGCAGATTTTTGCAGAAGTAGCTTTTTATGACAAAGATGGCTGGTTGGGAGAGAGTGGCTCTGCGCGAGAGATATTTTACCCACCAGAGCAAGAGCAGCCCCGTGGGATTCAGTGCCACCCATCTGGGGGTCACCATGGGGCGTGAGGTCCCTGCACCCCCCAGCTCCTTCAGGGAGCCTGTGGGCTCTGGTGGCTGGGCAGCACCTTGGATAAGTGCAGGACCTGGGGCCGATATCCCATCCCTGTGGTCAAATCCCCCTCCCGTTGAGCGCCTGCTGTCCCCACCCCAGCACCGCCCAGCCGTGTCCTCATGCCCGCACACGGAGCCTCCCCTGGTGAGGCCACATCTGGAATCTTGTGTCCAGTTCTGGGCCCCTCAGCTCCAGAGAGACAGGGAACTGCTGGAGAGAGTCCAGCCACAGGGATGATGGAGGGATGGAACATCTCCCTGGGGAGGAAAGGCTGCAGGAGCGTGGGCTCTGCAGCTGGGGAAGAGGAGCCTGAGGGGTGACCTCATAAAAGTTTATAAATACGTCAAGGGGGAGTGTCAGGAGGACGGAGCCAGGCTCTGCTCAGTGATGTCCAGTGACAGGACAAGGGGCAATGGGTACAAGCTGGAACATGAGAGGTTCCACAAAAATATTAGAAAAAACTTGTTCCCAGTGAGGGTGCTGGAGCCCTGGCCCAGGCTGCCCAGAGAGGTTGTGGAGTCTCCTTCTCTGGAGACGTTCAGAACTTGTCTGGACGTGTTCCTGTGTGACCTGCTGTAGGTGATCCTGCTCTGGCAGGGGGGCTGGACTAGATGATCTCTAGAGGTCCCCTCCAACCCCTGAGAGTCCATGATTCTGTGACCAGGGACTGGAAAACACTGCAGAGACGTGTTTCTGACCCTCTCATCCCAGTTTTCATATCCCCACATGTTCTTCTGGGCTCCTCATGGGCTCCCAGCTGGAAGGGGTGTCAGCACCGGCGCAGGATGCGGCCCCGCGCTGGCTGCGGTACTTGCCTCTTTTTCCCGTTGCCATAGGAACAGACGAAGGCCTCTAAAGCATCGCAGTGGGGTGCGCGTCTAGGTCATGCTGTGGAGCAGGCAACCATTTTATAGTGATAATAAATTCAGGGAATTGGGAATTTGGCCGAAGTAGCGCACAAGAAAAGGACTTGAAAAGGCAGAATGGAGATAAATGAACAAAAATAATTTTATGACAAATGGCCATACGTCGTGCTAGACCTAACTGAAATCCTTCACCAGAGTTCGGGTGAAAAAGTCTGGCAACACAGATTGTAAGGAATGATTTGTCCCTGAAGCATGAAGAGAAAAAGCCAAAGGCAGCACTCAAAAGTGTTTAGGGACTATTGGATTTCAAAACCCTTCATTATCTTCAGCCCCAACGTGGTCTAGGTGTGAATTAGTACTGGCCAAAGATTTGCCATCCCTCCATTTGCAGGACAGGAACCAGAGAGGCACCAAATCATCCAAAATGGGAGCTGGCCAAGCGGAGACAACCCTTTGAAGGTCATGGAAAATCTGCTGGAAGAGTCTATAGGGAGATGGAGGCAGATGGCTTGGTGGAGCTCTGCAGATCCATGTTGGTGTAAAGACCCTGAAGATCTGCCAAAGCAGCACGGGGCTGGAGGGGTCTGGAAACCCCCGCAGGGGTCTTGGGGAGCTCCTGGGTCAACTGGTGTTGGCAGAAAGTGAGTTTCTGGAGCTCTCACCCAGGTATTTGTACTTGGCTGATCCTCTTCTGCCTCACGGTGTGGAGATGCTCTCCTGCTCCGGCAGCGGAGGACACCAACCCAAGGTGCTGCTCAGCCGTTCCTCACCGACACGGCAAAATCCCTTTGTTTACTGCCAGTACAGCTTCTTTCTTGCTCATTTTCCCCTGTCTGGTGAAGCAAAAGCAAACTCTTTGCTGAAATGCTCTTTGCCAACAGAGACAGACCCAGGGGAGCGCGTCTGTGTTAACACCAGCTTTAACACGTTGGGTTTCTACAGCCGGAGCTCAGCAGCAGGAAAACGTGTGGCTGCAGGTGTGGGAGATGGTGGCAGATCACCAACTAGAGCTGGCACCCCTTGCAGCAGTGTCCTCACGGGTTTGGGGTGGGGAGGGGGCTGGAAAATGGGTGAAATTGGGCATATTAGACAATCTTCATGTTTTCCCAGCACTCAGAGCAGTAACAAAGGAGGCAGGGCTGTGGGTTGGTGCAGACGCCCTGTTCGCCCCGGCGCTGCTGGCGTGGTGCCGCAAGCTCAGTGAAGCCCACGTGGATATCCCCCTCCCCAACCCGTGCCCTGTCCTTTTCCTAATTGTGCTGGGATTCGAGACGCAATTTATCTTGCCGTGTCCTGTCGGCTTCAAGCAGCAGAATTTCTCATGCTGATTTAATCACCTCATTATGTCGAACAAGTCGGAGTTATTTTGAGGATGGCTAATAGGTGCCAATTTATACCCCTTGGCAGCGCGAGGCTCCTGCTTAGCCTTAGCGCTTGTTTTTTGATGAAACAAAGAGAGCCTCGAGCTGGTGCTTTTTATGGAAGATGAGGCTCACCCAGGAGCTGGGACATCTGGTGCTGGTGCTTTGCAAACACTTCCCTTGCTATGGTTTACTTTTGGCTTACACCGAGGTTGGTTTAACAAGGCGGTGGCAGGGACTGGGAAATTACTGAGCTGGGATGTGGCCAGAGCTCAAGTCAGGCAGGCACCAAAAAAATCTTGTCAGCTCGGTCCCTGCTACCTGCTCCTTGGGCAGGGAACAAGCTGTGGGGTCTGCACCCGCCCGGGGCTGAGCCCTTCTCGAGGTTGGGTGTGCAAAGGTACCTCTCGCCCCACTCAGAGACCAAGTCTCTGCTCACATGCTCCAGCAGAAGGAATTGCACCGTCCTGGTCCTTCCATCGTCCTGTCCCCAGAAACGAGTGAGTCCCGTGACCCTGGTGACAGGACACCTTCTCCCATGCTGACTTGAGGCATCTCCCCTCTTTCCTGGGGGCAGGAGGCTGATGGGAAGAGAGGATGAAGGCCTACAGTGTTTGATGACGAGTATGAAGCTCAGACGCTCAAGTCTCATTCTGGAGGTGTGAGGTGTGGCAGGGGTCTGGCTGCAGGGTCCCTCCTGCAAGCAATGGGCTTCAAAGGGGCTTCACTTCCAGCTGACGGCGTCTTTGCACGGGGATGGGTGGCCAGGACGCAAGGCTGGGCAGCGTGTTGGTCGGGGAGCAGAGGTAGACCTGGCTTCCAAAGCAGCTGTAACCGGGGAGTCCCAGCCCAGGGGTGTCACAGCTGGCTGGTGACGGTAGATGCTCCTTCGAAGCCTCCCACC
>NW_009731587.1:14710-14947 GCF_000703405.1 Apaloderma vittatum | reverse complement strand
AGCCCTTTCCTTGGGAGAGGAAAGGGGAAGGGGAATGTTTGCTCTCTTCCAGGTTTTGCCTTTGTTCCGGAAAGCTTCTCCAGCTGCACTGAGTGTCTGCCGCTATTTTGAGGTCCCTTTTCCTTCCCCGCCGTCCCCAGAGGCTCCTCGCTGAGCAGTGGAATAGAAAACGACAGATTATTGCTACATCTTGCTGAGCCTCTCTTTCACATGAGAGAAAGCTGCTCTGGTTTGCTC
>NW_009731587.1:14306-14587 GCF_000703405.1 Apaloderma vittatum | reverse complement strand
GCTGTCCCAGACCCTGCTAAAATCCCAAATCATCTTCCCAGCTGCTCCAGAAAGACTGTGCTTCCTCAGGAGCAGCGTGGTGGGATGAGGGGGGCTGGCACGGGTCTGCTGCTCCTTCTCACCCCGTCCGGCTTGGAGGGGTCCTGGGAGGATCCCTGTTAAAACCTGCATATCCCGCCCGTACGAAACTTGGAGGCGATGGATTTGGTGGCTGCTGAGTGCTGGGACCCATGTCCCTGCCCCACGGCCCCGGGCCACCCTTCATCCCCCGATCACCCCAA
>NW_009731587.1:5898-14283 GCF_000703405.1 Apaloderma vittatum | reverse complement strand
GTGCGGGCTGGGTGTCCCCAAATCCTCCTCACGTCCCCTTGAGCCCTGCAGTCAGGAAGAGCCCTGGAAAAAGCACCTTCCCAAGCATTTGGTGTTCACGGAGCTGGAGCTGGGAGGGATTTAACCACCCTGGGCAGCTCTTGCGTTTGGAATTTAAATTTTTAATTCACGAGACCTCAGCACCAGCCCCAGAGCTGCAGGGGGGTGAGACCCAGCAGATCCCCTCCCGCTGTCCCACCTCATCCCACCGCATCCCCCGCGCCCCAGGGCTGCCCCCACCCTTCCCCAGCCCTTCCCGGGGTGGAAGGAGCTTTAGAGCTGAAGGCTTTGGAGAGGATTGATTTCAGCCACCCGTCTTAATCATGATTTAAATTAGCAAAGCAGGAAGCTTGGTTTAAACGATCAGCTTTAATCTTGTTTCTCATTTGTACGTTTTATTTATTTTTTTTAATTCGATTCTTCTTGGTTAGTAACTACTAATCTGCAGGTTTACTCCTTTCACAACTCCTTTTTTTTTCTACTAAATAGAAGAAAACACTTTATATACGCAAGGTTGCTTGAGCAATTATGTAGCTTAATGTACATTTATGGCCATTCTTCATGTTTGCATTTTATTACGCTATAATACAGGGAATGCTGCATTTCTTTTTTTATGAGATATTATTAATTTTGGACTCACAACATGTGCCATGGTCTATGTAGATGGAAATTGGTTTTCAGTTTAAGATGCCCCAAAACCAGCATCAAAAATGGTTTTTATTAGTTAAATAAAACCATTTAAAATATGCTAGCTAGAGACAAAAAAATAAGCTTATCTGAGCATGCATTTAAAACTGATTTCCTAAACAAGATAAGTATTATCTGCAATGAGGGAGCTGAGCGCTTTGTTCCCCATTTTCACACTCTTTATGGTTTTAAAATTAATAAATTACTTGGGTTTTATAGGCAGGCAGGAAAAGGCAAATGAGCTTTTACATTTTTTTCTCACCTCAAATTCCTCGGGTTTGCAAAGACTAAATTAGTGGGAAGCGTCTGTGCAGAGAGGCATTGGTTTGCCTGCACTTCTGCAGGGCAGCGATGCCAGCAGGCGCCCGATCTGGACCCTCAGCCAGAGCCTTCTCATGCTTCAGTGGTTTTAGAGCTTTTTTACAGAGCTGACAGCAACCATGTGCTGCTTAACATTTTTATACGAGCTACTTAAATTACAGTAGGGGAGGTCGAAACAGCACACTTCTCTATTTTTAATAGGAAAGTGGACTTAAGGTAATGTCTGAAACTCGAAACGCTCCAGAAATAAAGGTGGAAACCCAATGTGGCACAGCCTGCAGGAATCCCCTAATCTTTCCAGAGACAGAAATTATTATTATTATTCTTCACCTTGCCACCAGCACCGAGTCCAGTCCATAACTTCTCTTTCTCCTTCCTAGGAAGGGGAATTTTTCCCTGTTTGCAGGTAGGAGCTGACAGTAATTGGCCACCGCTGCCTGGCTGGTGTTTTCACTTTAATAATACCACACAAAATAAATGGCCCCGTGTTGTTATCAACAGTTTTCTGCACGCCAGGTCTGGTGTAGGTTATATTATCTCACAGTAGAAAAATTTCTGTGGAGTGCACATGAAGAGGGAGGGTGCCACCTTAATAAAAATAACAGGTCGTTAGCATCACGCTAATAAAAATCTCCTCTGGGTGGGTAAGCTCTCATCTTTTTGGAGGGGTTGGAGCAGTTTTCAAGGCACGTCCTGGAGAGCTCCTCTCTCAAAGGGTGTTTCCAGGGACGGCGTCTCCTGCGAGCTCAGGGATGCTGGAGAACCAGCCCCGGTCCCCGTCCTCTACCTGGGGATGCTGTGGGAGCTCCTCGTGGGGCTGCAGATGCACCATCTGCCTTCATCCCCGGGCATCACTCACGCTGCGAAAATTTAGTGCTCAAAAAAGGCAAAAGAAAGAAAACAGGAAAACAAGGCACTTCTGTGCTCTCCATTCTCAAGCAATTGGCAGCCGTTTAATGTGTATATATCACTAATGCTGTTTTATGAGCTCCAGTCCCACTGGCATAATTTTTTTTAAAATCCCTTTTCCAGTGTAATTGCTGTTTGTTTTGCCATTTCTCAGTGGACAATTACAGTTCAAAAGCAGGAGTGCCTTTGAAGATCGCAAGCGGCGTGTGCAGCCTTCATTAATACACTATTAATACACTATGAAAACGCACTTGAACTCTACCTGCCTGAGGCCTGAGACATAAAAAAATCTGACTTTGCAAAGCAATGATTATTTGATCTATTGAAAATACTCGCAGTATTAGCCCAGTCTCCTGGATACAGTTCAATGTCAGCAGTTCAGGAGGCTGAAATATCTCATGGAGGTTTGTTCCGTTGCTTGATCATTCAAAAAAAAAACCCCAATGCTGCAAAGGATAATCCTGCTCTTTTTCTGGAGCAGGGGAAGGGAGAGATGAACGTGGTGACGGTGTGGGACACCTTGCCTGGTTTGTCCCAGGGTGGGGTGGAGAAATGTCAAAAGTGAGAAGAGCTGTTTAAAAAAAAACAATTTAAAGGGAGAAAAAAGCAAGTTTCCTTGCTAGCTCAGTTTTAGCATTTCTACTGTGAAGGAGCATTTACCCTGATAAGACAGGAGGTCATCTATCCACAGAATTTCATCTATCCACAGGATTTCATCCATTCTTGATAAGACAGGAGTTCATCCTTCCATCCATCCATCCATCCATCCTTCCGTCCATGAATCCATCCGTCCGTCCATCCGTCCATCCGTCCATCTGTCCATCCGTCCATCCAGGGCTTACATAGGTATTTAATTGCTCACCAGAAATGTTCTTCTTTAATTAATATGAATAAACCTGTTTGCTGAGAGTTAGTGCTTGGGGCTGCTGTGAGAGCTGGGCCCCACTTCTGAAGTGGGGACTTGTGTCCCGGGGCAAAGGGCTTTTCCCAAAGGGAGGGAAGGACTTTTCTTCCTACTTTGCAGATAGGAGAGTGGCCCTGGAGCAGGAAGGCGTTTGCCTGAGGCCGTTGGAGCAGGTGGAGATGGAGGTACCAGGGGTAGGAGCAGGGTTAGCAATGGGTTGCGCCCCCGGGGAGATGCCGGGCTGGGACGGGCAGCTGTGCCAGCGCCCCCAGGAGAGCTCAGGCATAACAGGGCAGAGGGACCAGGGCTGGATGCGTGGGTAGGTACAAGCTTTTGGATGCTTTTCTGTGATTTCCTACACCCTTTGCTGCAAGATGAAACCCTGGCAACCCCACACTGCATCACGCAGCATCGCTGGGCAGGACGAGGAGATTGCAAAGGTGACAGAAGAGGCTGGGTGGAGAAGGAGAAAGGAAAAGGGAGCTGCTCGAAACAGCTGCCATTAAGCCATTCTTTCAAAAACTAAAAGAGCTTCCTCCAGCCAACCTGACGAGGCTTAAGAGACTGTGTCTGGCAGGGAGGCGAGCAGCCCTGGAATTACGGCGCAGTAATTGCTCGGTACTTAAAGTCCAGGTCTAGAAGATCTCCACGTAATAACTCATTGGAAAGATATTGAGTTCTCATCACAAAGAGGAAATATGGTCTCTAAACAGGCAGCTAATGGCATGCAATTTATCTGATGGCAAATCACCCATGTTCATTACTCTCTGCAGCACAGCCAGAAAGAGAAATACAAAATTAGCTGAAGGAGAGAGGGAACGTGGGAAGGACACAGTTCTTTCCAGTCTCTCTCCAAGGGTGGCTCCTGAAGTCCATGCAGGAGTTATTTGCACCCCGGGCCATTTCCAGCATGATCCGGCCAGGAAAAACCACTTTATGTGCATCTTCCTCCCTGGAGACAAAAAAAAAAAAGTTTTCCATTACTATTTTCACACTGTTTAAAGCTCTTGTTGGGAAAATCCACAATATCCATCAAGGAAAACCTAGGACTGGTGGAATTTTTATTGTTCTTGCTCATCTTTGCCAGAGCCATGACTCCAGTGGTGAACAAAGACCAGATACTCTTTTATTTCTTTCCGGCTCCTGAGCGTCGCCGCACTGAGGTTTTGAATGCCTTACAGCTTCCTCTGCTTTATCGCTTCCTTCCTCCTGCTTCTTTTGCTCTCTTCCAGGTATTACTGGTAGAGGAAGTGGCTTTCCGGCTGTCCCAGTTTTGTTTTTTTTCTAAGGGATGGGTAATGTTTTCCAAATAAAGGGTGAGGTGGGTGCCCAGCGGGGGCAACCAGTCTGCGGGAGATGCTGGGTGAGGGCAGGCAAAGAACACCTCAGCTGGGCACCCGAAGAGAACAACCAAGGTCTTTCTATCCGTCCTCCTTAATATAAACATAAACCTCATTTCCCACCCGTGTTTCATAGCAGCTGTGGTTTTCCTCCGCAGTCCCAAGTCGTAGCAGAATGGATGAAGCAGACAGCGAGGAGAGGGAACCCAGTAGGACTGACAGACCATGGACACATCTCCTTCTGCCTGAGGATGATGCTTGGACTTGACATGTAGCTAAACTCGCTGCCTGATTCCAAAAAAACCTTCACCTGTGCCACCAGCTGCTGCTGAAACACCTGCAGGACCGACCCCTGCTCAGCACCTAGAAACGATCCATCCCATGGCGCAGCAGCCCCCAAGGATTGCTGAGCGTTTCAGGCTGTGCACGCTGCGAGAAAAAAACCCTGCTAATTATAGTTTGCATTTCTTTGCACAATAGAGTAAGTGCATTCATAGAAAGAGGCTCCTTCATCAATTAATTATCCTTCATCTTGGAGTTACGGAGGAAGATTGGGAAAAAGCGGCAGCGCTTCTTAACACTTAATTCACCTGTTCTAGGAAATCAGAGGGACACAGTGGGTTAGGGTATGCTTGACTGAGGCTGCTGTTGATTTTACCTCCTCTTTTCTAATGCCAAGAAGAAGTTATAAAGCCTTGAAATAACCTTTTCTTGGGCGTAGACACTTTGCTTCAAAGAGCACCCTTTCCTTTCAGCACGGCTACAAGAATGACCTAGAAATTACGTGAAATCTTATTTCCTGCCAGTCATGGACAAACGCAAGTCATCGTTTCGTGCTTGCCACAGGTTTGTCATTTTAATGTCATTTTAATGTGACCGGAGATCCCGCCGGGGCCAAATCCTTGGTGGGACTTTCCCCCAGCAGGGGCTCAGCCCTGGGCCTCTCTGTCACTCTGATTCATCTCGTCATGTGCCTGGGAAAAACCTAACGGCTCAAGACGGGGGGGCAGACACTTTCTTCTTCCTTTACTTGGCCACCACCTATTTTTGGGAGGCAGCTGGTATTTTTTCCCTTCATCACCTTTCCTGAGATTGCCAAACAACTCCCACCTCCCTCCCTGGGGACAGATGCATTTTGATGAGTGACAGAGAGCCCTGGAGTGCAGAGACGGGAATTAATAAATCAGGTTAAATTTAGGGGCAATTTCAACATTCTTGCTCTTGGAGGCCTTCCTAACAGGACTAGTTGCCAGCAGAAGTTCTGCCTGACTCGGGTCACCACCATCCATGGCTGTGAAGGTCCACATGGCACCAGCCAAGGCACCCTAAAGGCTTCACCAACCCTCAGCACAGCCCTCCAAGCTTCATCCCAACCTCAACATTTCCTGCGAGGATTTTTAACCATCGAGGGCTGCCCATGGCAGAGACAACAGCAGTGAGTGATGTCCCAGCCTTGAGTGGGGCAGCAGGACAGCCCAGACTCCCAGGGACTGCCAGGGATGGCACCCGTGGTGGCTCTGTCCCCTCCGCCCGGGTGTCAAGGCACGGGCTGGATTCACAACAGCAGCAATAATTTGCAGAGTGTATGCCAAGCCAGGAATATTAAGGATAAATCACTCATAACTGGGAAGACGATAATAACAAAAGCCTCCAGGGAAATCTCTACTGCTGAATAGCAGAATTATTTTATTTTTTCACTCGAAGCCACTTAACAAACCCTCATGTTGAAATGCTCGAAAAGACTCACCTTGGGGGGTATTGGGAAATATTGATAAATAGTGTTTGGCACTTCTGAGGCTCTCAGCAAGTGGCACAGACATTGTCACAGAGGTTGGACTGGTTGTCTCTGTGTTTTAGCCCCTCCGGGGCTCTTCCTACCTGCAAGGTGCAGGCATGGTCCTGGAGAGAGGGGGGCATCCCCTGACTCCGCATCCCCCAGCACCGTCGCCTGATGCCTGGGGAAGGGGCTGTTAGAGCAGGAAGACTCGTTTAATCCAAAACTTTCCCCAGAAGCAATAGATTAGCTGTAAAGCAGCTTCCACACTTTATTTGCCGGTAATTTACAGCCCACACTGCGAGACAGTGTAATATTTGCAAGCAATTAAACAGAGGATGACTCAACAACAGCCACCTCGGGTCAGATTTTCAAGTGTTCCTCGTTCATAATTAAGAAGGGCTTGGGGAAGGCAGCGGCTGCTGCTGCCCGGGCACCCCTCTGCCCCTCCAGCTCCTGCGGTCAGGCCTTGGGGGCTCCTGCCAGGGGAGGCAGATTTACTGCTGGAGGAAGAGGTTTATATTAAAAAGATGGAGGAAGATTCTCAAGGAGCTGGAAGCAAAGACCGCCACTAATCAGTAAAACAAGGGGCCTACGGATGCTGCCTGGGGCTGTTTGAGTCGAGCTTTGCAAGGTGCAGCCCTTGGCTCTGCAGAAAATGGGCCGTGGCGGGTCTGGCGCGAGGGTTTTTAATGCAGAGGGAGGTTTTCCTGACATCCTTTGGGCAGCTGCCCTCTTCCAGCAGCCTCTTGCCTCAGACAGTCCTGCTGCTGCCTTCCATCCCAGGAGACCCAGCCAGGCTTGGCTGCAGGCACTTTCAGGCACTTCAGAAAAACGACGAGGTTGCGGGTTTTTTAAGCCCGACTAAACACTGAGCAGAGTCCAGGCGTGCAAAACCTTGGGTTTCTCGAGTCTCACCATGGGTGAAATCGGGATGCTCTGGCAC
This sequence comes from Apaloderma vittatum, assembly GCF_000703405.1. Lineage (NCBI taxonomy): Eukaryota > Metazoa > Chordata > Aves > Trogoniformes > Trogonidae > Apaloderma > Apaloderma vittatum. The sequence goes on along the minus strand of NW_009731587.1, from coordinate 7,363 downwards.
GAGGCCAGACCGGGGAGCCGGCTGCAATGCACCCGGCGCTTGCGAGCTCCTGCCCTCCCGCAGCCGAGGTCCTGCTGTCAGAGCTAATTATTGTCTGATCTTCCCAAGAGGTACGAAGAAGAAGTGTTTAACTTGGATTTACATCTCTCTGCAGAGATTCTCACTGTACTTCGGATGTGTGACATGTCACTACCGACGCTGCTAACTGCCGGTAGCCCTGGGGCACGAGACGGGGATCTGCAGGGGTCACTCAGCGTTGCCCAGCAGAGCCCATGGCGGTCCCTGCGGTGCCCCTGGATGTCACTGGGCTGGGGCCAGCCCAAGCCTCCCAGCAGCAGGCAGTTTGCTTGTTGGATGCTCTCACTGGCTGGTGATCCTGGAGCCCTCTCCTCCTTCCCCCAAGGGCACCTTGCACCTTCCTTCCCTGCCCATCACCCCCGACCCCGACCGGGCTCCTTGATCCTCCCAACAGCTTCATCTGCCCCTCTGCCACCTACTCTCTGGGTTAACCTTGCTTCAGAAAATGTCTCTATTTACCATCTGCTTTTCCTTATCACTGCTGGCAGCAGCCAAGCAATACCCTGAGAAATGCTGAGGGGCTGGAAAGGGAAGAAATGGGATGGGACCAATGCAGACGTGCCCCCTTGCTGCCCAGCTGGGCTAGAGCCAAGGGCCTGCAGGCAGGGAAGGGTTAAGGGTCCCTCCCTAGCTCAGGTGCTATAAAACAGAGGGAAAGGAAGAAAGAAGGTTTGCATCTCCCTTCTGTTTGGGGAGGGAGGAGGCCATAGGCAGGTGCTGCTGTGGGCAGCTAACAACAGCCCCGGCTGGGCAGGGCTGCCTGCCCTGCAGCTGTATCCCCCTGCGCTGCAGCTGTATCCCCCTGCGCTGCAGCTGTATCCCCCTGCGCTGCAGCTGTATCCCCCTGCGCTGCAGCTGTATCCCCCTGCGCTGCAGCTGTATCCCCCTGCCCTGCAGCTTTATCCCCCCGCACCATGTTGCAGGTGAGCTGTGATGATGCTGGAGACACCCTAGTGCCTTCACCCTAGAGCCACTGCTGTCGCCAGCGCTCTGAGGTAGGTGGCACACGTCTGTCTCTAGAAACATGGAAAGATGAGAGCATCAGGGGTTGTGTCTGCTTCTCGGCTCTGGTGGGAGGCTTCTTCTCTCTTCTGGGCTGCTGAAATTGTCCTGTAGTGTGTGCTGGGGCCAGGCCAGGCTGCTGGTGGTTAAAACATGCCCTGGTTTGGAACCAGGGATGGGGCAGCCATGTGCCCCCTGCCACAGCTGGGTAGAGGGACTTGGAAGGCAGGAGGTGTTTGCTGGCAGCACCTAGAGTGGCTGGAGGGGGGGTAATAGCTGGAAAAACATGCCCAGCATTCTCGATCCTTTGGGACAGGGACAGGCAGCAGGGCTGGGATCCCCTCCTGTGGCTGCAGGGGACGGGGCACCCCAAGGGACGGGCACC
>NW_009731587.1:0-5886 GCF_000703405.1 Apaloderma vittatum | reverse complement strand
TGATGAGATGAGGCTGCCTCGTCCTGCCCTGCACAGGACAGAAAGCAACCACCCAGAGAAATAAACCCACCTCGCTTCACCTCGCAGCCGCTGCTGTAAATAAAGCAGCATTTCAGAGCCAGGGATGAAATGCTGGAACGAACCACAGCAGCCGCAGCAGCGGGTGCAGCAACCTGGTCGCATTGAGGGGGCAGGGATGTCGTCACTGGTGGGGCTTGGTCACGTTGTCACCCCTCGAGGTGACCTTGTGCCATTCCCCTCCTGGGGACCCCTGCTCTTCAGCCAGCTGGTGGTCCATGGCACCTGGCCTAGCAATGATTAAAGGAAACCACAAGGCCAGCCTGTGTAATAGCTGCTGAATTATCAGTTTTGCCATAAACCATTATCCATTATCTATGTTTTGCGGGGTAACCTGGACCCTATTGAAAAAAAAAAATTGCTATTTCTTCTGCAGTCAGCTGTATTTTAATAAGTTACATTACGGGTAAAATATCCCCAGAGAAAATCCAAGCATCGTTCCATTTATCAGCCATGCAAAGTTCAGAATAAAAATACTCTAAGGTGAGGTAATGTACTGTGACATTGTGCAAGCTAATTTATAAAAGAATTAACTGTGTTTAGAACAGTAGGAGAGAGGAAACTCATTTCTCCAGCCAGCCGGCTTTGGAGCGGCCCTAAAATAAGATGCAGTGGCAGAAAAACATTTCTTCCTTAAAAGATGAGGTTTTCTTTACAAGTTCAGGTGCTAAAAGTGCAAAGCAGGGTGGAAGCAGAACCCTTTAGTGCTGGTAATTCCCACCAGCAGGAGCCCTGCTCCCCTGCCCGGCATCCTTGGGACTGATGGAGCCGGGAGAGACCCTCCAGGGCTTTTATTCCAATGAATGTTTGCGAAGAATTTATTTCCTCCAAACTTTCAGTTTTCGCCTCCATTTCGCAAAAGCGATGAGGAGTCTCTGTTTAGAAGCTATTTTTCAATGTAATGATTTATAATAGATCATGGAAACGAAACTGCCGGAGGAAGAGCGTTTTTTTACTCGGCTGGCCCTAATGGAGTCCCAGTGATGTTCCTGTTTGTTGTTGGCTATTAATTCTCGCTCCGATTCAGTCCCCAAATTACTTTCCCTAGAACTGAATCTAAATATGAAAATCAATTAAGAAGGGAACCAAGTAGCTACATCTGGGAGAGGGGAGAGGAGGCAAATATAATGACAAATCACCCAGTTCCTTTCGAGCATGCAAATTAACATTTAGAGTGCATTTTGAGGAAGGGGAGCTTGGAAACGCTGCTTCACAGAAACAGCTAGATCAATTTTCCAAGCCTGAGTGGTAGAGATTCTTCAAAGTTACCGAGGGCTCTATCTCAGGATAAAAATATAAAAAAGACAAGAAATCAATGTTGATAATTAATTTAGCAGAGTCTATTCATTCTTTCTCCTTCCAGTCAATGCAAAAAGAAAATCATACAGTAGCTGAATTTTACATTTCCACAGAGATTGTACTGGGACAAAATGAATAAATGCTCATAAATTACTTCAAAAGCTCTCCTGTGTTGCTGGAGTGGGGCTTTTTAATGAACTGGAGGAATTTGTCATCGTTTTCCCCCACTACCTTTGCGAGGGAAAGGAGTTGCCGTCCCACATGCTCGAGCAGCCCAGCCCTTCCGAGATGAAGCAACTACAGACCAGGATGGGGAGGAGATTTGAACTGGAGACCATCAGTTCCCCCAATCCTCTCCTAGAAGCTTTCAGGCTAAACCCAAGGAGGAAATTTCTCGCAGTGTCAGTGCTGAAACGCTGGCACGGGTTGCCCGCAGGGGTGGCCAAAGCCCCATCCCTGGGAACACTCAAGGCCAGGGTGGATGGTGCTCTGAGCAACCCCATCTAGGTGAAGATGTCTCTCACTGCAGGGGAGTTGGACTAGATGACCCAACCCAAACTATTTTGTGATTCTATAAGTACTTTGGGGCTTTTGTAGGGTTAGTAAATAGTCCTGGGCTCGGATGCTGGAGCAGAGGTGAGCAGGCAGAGTAGCAACGCGACTTTGCTCTGTCCAGCATCAGGCAGGCACACTGGAGCTGACTTTTAATTATTCAAAACTCACCTTTCCTCCCATTAGAAACAAATGGGAAGCGGGTGGATTTTGGTAACGAATCCCCAGAAGGGTACTTAGGTTTAAAGCAAAACCTGCCCAGTTAAATGTACCCTGTGGAAATGGATTTGATTGCTCTAATCTTCCAGCTTCACTTTGGTGGTGGTGTTAGCACATCACCAGACAGAAGAGCTGTGCAAAGAATATGAAAGATGGAAAACAAGAAAAACGGTCTCGGGCAGGTTTCACCTTTGGTTTTGGTTCCAGCAGTGAGGTGGAGGCTGAGGGGTGAGAGGATCCAGGGACCTGCAGCTGCAGCATCCCTCTGGGTCTGCCTGGCTGCCCTCCCGCTGCCGAGCAGGCTCTGCCTGTGCTCCAAGCAAGGAGCAGAAGAGCTGGGTTAATTTGTCAGACCTACTTGGTGCGTTGTTTGCTGTGGCCTAAGACGTGCTGGGGTGGGAGGAGGGATGTGTCCGTGCAACGCAGCCGTGGAGGAAAGCCCAGGGCGCTAGTGGAGGAGGCATTTTTCTCTTTCTGCTTTCTTGCTGTTTTTCCTGAGGAGCAGCCTGGCTGTTGCCCACTGGTTGGGTAACGAGGGTGCAGGGCACAAACCCTGTTAATCAGAGCTGGAGGTTGGGTGCTGAGATATTGCCTAACCTGCCTCTCTTAAACCCTCGGTGTTCTACCATCCCAGAACAAACTGCTGTTCCAAGCCCAGCAGGATCCCAACCTTCTAGGACAGGTTCAGGTGCTCTCAGATCCCAGGTCACTCGGTGCAAACTCACACGAGCTCCAGGGCTGTTCAGCAGCAGCAGCCCGGCATCGCCTGGAGCAGAACTGAGCCTGGCTCGGGCTTTTCTTTTTTTTTCTTCCTCCCTCGTTAACAAATAAATCTCTTGGTGGATGAGGTTTATGTGATGGATATTGGCCATGATCCGAGTAGGGCAGACAATCATGTTCAATTGTTTTATTAGCAAGATGAGGCTCATCACGGTGACTCCAGGCTGGGAGCAGCAGGTCAGTGCTCACGATGGGGTCGGAAGCTCCAGTGGAGTTTTCTTTTTTTTTCTTCCTCCCTCGTTAACAAATAAATCTCTTGGTGGATGAGGTTTATGTGATGGATATTGGCCATGATCCGAGTAGGGCAGACAATCATGTTCAATTGTTTTATTAGCAAGATGAGGCTCATCACGGTGACTCCAGGCTGGGAGCAGCAGGTCAGTGCTCACGATGGGGTCGGAAGCTCCAGTGGAGCGGCTGCTCCTGTCCCGTCCCCCCTCCCCAGGGCTTCTCTACGGCATCGACCCTTGCCAGTGGTCTGGGTCACGTGGCAGCCGCTTGAAATGAAGGAATTTCTATTTTCTCTACCTTAAAATCAGTAAATTATATATCAAAACAGAGGATGATCAAGGGTTAAACTTTTTTTTTTTTTGTGGGACAGTTCAGTTGCAGCATCTGTATTCGGAGATTTTTGTCAAGTTCCTGCCCCCAGTTTTATTAGCATCAAACCCCAGCGCGTCTGTCATGGGGAAGCAGAACATCAAGTGACATTTTTAGGCCAGGGCCAAATACATCCCTTGTCAGGCAGCTCTGCAGCCGTCTCCGTGCGTTTACCCAGGAGAACGGAGGGGATGATCCTGGTCCAGGTCTGCCTGTCCCTGTGGTCAGCGAGGGGCCGGGGGGAACAAGCCAGTCTTGCCTGTCACCGTCCTTTCACCCTGTTTGTGTTGAAGCACATCTTGCCCATGGAAACGCCAGAGCCCCCAGGAGCTGTCACTGGGCAGGAATTTCCACAGCCTGGGGGGATGATGTGGTCCATCCCTGGGGGGTGCTGTTGGGCTCTGCAGGGGCAAGGCATGTGCCAAGAAGCTCAGAGGCTTTGCAGGCTCTGTGGAGCCCCAGCAGGGACGGAAACACGTGTCTGAAGGCAAAGTGAGCTCGTGCTGTGCTTTCTCTGCACGCAAACCAAGGCAAAGACAGAACCCGTGCAGGGCCGTGTCACCAGGGCTGGCCAGACCCACTGGGACATTGCACAGGAGGAAGCAGAATCCTCCTCCAGCCCTGGTTTGCCCTTTTATTTTTTTAAATTTTTTTTTTTAATTTTAATTTATTTTTTCCCGCACCATCTACTCCTGAGGGCTCATACAAAGCAATTTTGGTCCATTGCCACATTGAAATAATCCCAAGATGCCGCTGAGCCTCCTCGAGGGCCCTGCCACCCGTCTTGCAGCTGAGGAGAGGACAAAGAGCTCCACACCGGTGGGAGCACTCGTAGCCCTTGATATCACCCGGCGGCACGGAGGAGGGGAAGGTGGAGACGGAACACTCTGCCAACACCCTGAGTATTACACGCCGGGCAGCGCAGCACCCTGAAAGCCGGAGAATTTAATCAAAAGGATGTTGTCAGGCTGAATAGCGTCAGTGGGACAGACACCCGGGCTTGTCAGCCCAGTGGTGGCAGCGAAGCCTTTCCAGGTGCTGTTGTCCCAACTCCTATTTCAGCAGGTCGGTTCCTGATTTTGGGAGTCAGTGGGCGAGGGTTTTGTGCCGGGGTGAAGCAAGCCCTGCAGCCTGGCTGGGGCAGCTTCTTTCTCAGGCAGCTCTGGGACGTGTCCCCAGGCACGTGATGTGTCCTCTCTCTGTGGTGGCAGTGTGCAGGTGGAGAGTGTTATTTGCACATGTAAAAGAAGCTGCCTGGAAAATAAGAAATGTGGAAAGGTTTGGTAAGGAGTCAGCCATGGGTGAATCCTCTTCTCCCCAGGGGGAATCCCTCTGTTCAAGTCCTGGGGTGAGGCTCCTGCTGCGGAGGACCCAGGGCAAGCCTGGCCCCAGGCTGCCCGTGCTCCCTTCCCTGGGTGTTTTCCACAACAATTGTGGCGCTTTTTGGTGCCAGCAAAGATGCTCCACGGGAGATCTGCCTCCTGCCTCTGCTCTGCCCCCCTCGCTCCCTGCCAGCCCTCTCCCTGCATCTGCTGGCATTGAAATTACTCATCCCTCTGGTCTCCAGGCTCTGCAAGAGGAACACTGGTCGATAGCTTTGCCCTGCTGTGCTAATAGAGCAGTTTAATTTGCCGTCAGGACACTGGAGCGGGGTAGGGCGTGCTGACCCATGGGGATCATTAGCTGGGCATAAAGCTGCTTCATGTGTGACCTATCCAGAGAGCAAGGCTCACTGTCTCCCTCCTTTTCCGCTTCAACTGAGTGTTGCTCTTGACTCTTCCACTGCCCAATTCTCCTCACAGCCAGGAAAACCAGCAGCGCTCCCCCTGCACACCCCTGAGACGCTGTGGGGCATTCGGGCAGCAACAGCACCCAGGCCAGCCCATGCTTTAGGGTTTTACCTGCCATGAGCAGGTTTTGCAGGGTTTTTTCTCTGGTGCAGCCAGCTCTCTGCTTGCTGCCCACCTTTTTGTGGCCTTCAGCAGTGTGAGGGATGCAGAATTGGGGCAGGGAGAAGAACAGGAGGGTCTCAGGGGCACAGAGAGAGCTGGCGTTGGCTGCCTAATCCAGAGCAAATCCTAGGGCCCGCAAGTACTTACCTGGGCTTTGTTCAGATGTGCTTGCTCTTGCTGCTGTTGAACTGCTACTTTGGGCTGGTGCTTGGGAAAACATCTGGGACAAACAGGTGTTACAACACTGAGAGGAGCGGCTGACACCCCGGCAGGCTGTGCTGCCATCCAGTGAGACCTGGATAGGCTAGAGAGATGGGTGGGAACAAATTTAATAAAATACACCAAGGGCAGGTGTAGAGTCTTGGGGACTGACCGGCTAGAGAGCAGTGCAGGGGAAAGGGACCTG